>NW_026600461.1:0-249310 GCF_029448725.1 Salvelinus fontinalis | reverse complement strand
TAGAGGAACTTAACAATAAAAAAGTTAGTCCTCAGGGTTTTGACTGCTATATAAGTTCTGTTATACTTACAGATATGATTCAAACACTTTTAGAAACTTCAGAGTGTTTTCTATCCAAATCTACTAATTATATGCATATCTTATATTCTGGGGATGAGTAGCACGAAGTTGAAATTGCGCACGCTATTTTTCCCTAAGTGAAAACTCTGCACCCTATCCTCAAGAAGTTAAGAAGTGATATAGCTCATAACCTGTCTGTCCGTGTAAAATCTGTATTCCTTTTGGGAATTTCTACAAATTCAGACATTGGTAATGTTAATATCATAGTTTATTGTCCACCATTGTTAGTGTCTAATGCTAGTACCATTGCTCCTCTATCCTCTCCAGGACCCCGATGTGGTGACTGTTCCCTTGCCTGTGGAATATGGCCCCCTCCCTGAAGAGGAGGAGCGGGTACCCATGCGCCCTGAGGACCCCACGGCCTCCCCCCTGCTGGCGTCCACTCTGACGCCTGACGATGCGGGCCCCGCACCGTCAGCCCCCAAGCCCACCGGGGCCACTGAGGCTCAACAACCCCAGCCATTCACCATGACCACAGCCACCTCCAAGGTGCCTCCCCCCATCTTCACCCAGCAACCTAACCCAGACGGTGGCCACGTCAATCTGGCCTTCACCCAGGGCCACCCTGGGGATAAGGAGGGTCGCAATGGGAAACCTACCAACCTGTGGAACCCCACTTACGGCTCCTGGTTCCTCCAGCTGCAGCAGCAGAAGAAGCAGCAGCATCAGCAACAACCGCAGCAACAACAACAACAGCTGCAGCAAAAGCAGGAAAGAGCGGGCAGTGGAGGTGGGGGAGTAGGAGGTGGGAGGGTGCCGGGCGAGGGGCAGGAGCACAAGGGACGGACTGTGGGCGAGTCGGTGGGGGCCCTGAGTCTCCAGCACCAGCAGCAGTTCCAGCCACCATACCCCTTCCATCCACAGCAGCAACAGCAGATGCAGCTCTTACATCACCAGCAGCAGCAACAGCAGGGGTTCTGCAGGCCGCTTTTGCCACCTCCGCCACCACCCCAGGCTACCTCCTTGGGTACCACTGACCCTACCCCTTCCCCGCTCCTGTTAGATTCGGCCGCCCTACCCCCGGTCCCCCTATTTAGACTTCGCAGATTCCCCTGCGGGAACATCGGCTATGGCTACCAGGATCAAGGGTTACCCCTAGAGGCAGCCCATCACCACCAGAATCCTGCCTCTGTCTACCCCCCTCCTCCACCGCCCCCTCCCCCGCCACCCGTGGCCCCCCAGAGAGGAGTGGCGGGGACCCAGCTGTCGCTGAGCCACTCGACGATGGCCAAATCCGAGGACAGCCTCCCTCTGCTGGTCACCATGGGGACGGTGCAGGACCCGAGTCTGCCCCGGATGGAGGGCCACAATGCCACAGTGCTGTAGCCCCTCCAACCCCCAACCTCCACCTTGCTTTTTGGCTCCCACCTCGGAGACTGTGTGTACAGACAGATAGGCATACAGACAGACTTGATGATCCACCGTGCAACACTGTGTCAAGACACCTTTCGAACAGCCTTCCCGTTTCGACACCTTGGTTTCATCCACCGATTGGATCAAGCCATTGCATTGAGTCCAAAATGTTTCATCCCAATGAGATAAAATGGCTGTGGAAATTACAATGCGGTGTTAAAGCACATTGGAGCGCTGCAAAGGACCACTAAGAAGAAAAGGTTGTAGGTTGATGGCTAGGAAAATAGGAACAATTGTACATTTTGCAGCACTGGTTAATGTTCAGTAGACAATTGTGGCAGGACGGTTAGATGTTTCCATTCGGTTGAACTAGCTAACTTCTTTGCAATGTGTTCACGAGCCGACCGCTCATCTTCGCGGCTCTGTCGATGTCAAAGCAGCCTTTCACATGGAGTCATGCTGGAAACACACAAACAGAACATACAAACACATAACTAAGAACCATACACATCTGCTAGATGTCTAACTGACTGTAGCATTAGCTAACTTCTTCTCTAGCTGTCATTCATTGCGGGTTATCTATTTCATTGGAAATTCAGGCCTTGGCAGTTGATTCAACAATCAGAAAGAATTTTTCCCAAAATATCGTGAGTGTCGGACGTTGGATTCCTGAGGTTTTTTGTGGGGTTTTTTTACAATGAAGAAAAAATGTGTTTGTTGATGCTTGCTTGCCTGCTTGTTTATTTATTAATTTGTCTATTTATTATTTGGGAGCTCTATAAATTATTAATACACCAACCTTATCCAAATTAAAATGACATACTGTACATGGGTTAGCTATTTGACTTTTTTTTTGCACTAATCTTTGTCCAACGTCGACTTAATTGAATTAATATAAACCCTTGTGAACAATGACAAATGCACTGAATGTTATTTCAGATAGTTGGAATCAGTACTCATGGTGGTACGAGGGTGGGAGTGAAAGGGAATTGTTGGGGGGGTGTAACGGTGCCATGAGTATGTGAGTGGCTGTCTTTGCAATTTAAGGTGTGTGATTAGGTGTGTTTGAGCGAGAGGGAGAGGGAAAGAAAGACGGACAGAATTTTTTTTCTTAGAAGGGCAATACTATGGAGCTTACTGTATACTGATCTTAAATGTTTATTCAGGCAAGTTCACCTTCCATTCCTCGTTAAATATGTTTTATATGTATATAATATGGTCCTCTATGGAAAGACAGAAATTACTGTTCCATGGACTCTTATATGTGGCAATTAATTTAATTGAAAGTGTGCTTTTAAATGAAGACATTTTGGCTTTTTTTTTATCAATAACGTTTTCTTGATTCATGACCTGCAAAAATGTATTAAACTACGTTGTTGCCTTAGCCAGCAGCAATTACATCATATAGTACCAGTCAAAAGTTTGAACACACTATTTTCTACAGTGCCTTGCAAAAGTATTCACCCTCCTTGGCGTTTTTCCTATTTTGTTGCACTGTTGCAAAGCCTTTTTGAAATCGGACACGATGGGTAGATTAACAAGAAGTGTATCTTTCATTTGGTGTATTGCACTTGTTATTGTGTGAAAGTTACATATTTCAAAAAAAATATATTGAATTTCCCGCACTGCCTTTTCAGCAGAATGTTGTCGTGGGGTTCCGCTAGCGGAACGCCTGCGTTAGAAAGGTTAAAAAAATAAATAAAACAAAAACAGAAAAGACCTGCGTGCATATTTATTCACCCCCTTTGCTATGAAGACCCTAAATAAGATCTGGTGCAACCAATTACCTTCAGAAGTCATATAATTAGTTAAATAACGTCCACCTGTGTGCAATCTAAGTGTCACAGGATCCCAGTATATATACACCTGTTCTGAAAGGCCCTAGAGTCTGCAACACCACTAAGCAAGGGGAACCACCAAGCGAGCGGCACTATGAAGACCAAGGAGCTCTCCAAACGGGTCAGGGACAAAGTAGTGGAGAAGTACAGATCAGGGTTGGGTTATAAAACATATCCAAAACTTTTAATACCCCACGGAGCACCATTAAAACAATTATTTAAAAATGGAAAGAATATAGCACCACAACAAAGGGAGCCGCCCACCAAAACTCATGGACCAGGCAAGGATGGCATTAAACAGAGAAGCAACAAGGAGACCAAAGATAACCCTAAAGGAGCAGCAAAGCTCCACAGCGGAGATTGGAGAATCTGTCCATAAGACCTCTTTAAGCCGTACACTCCACAATGCTGGGCTTTACGGAAGAGTGGCCAGAAAAAAAAGACATTGCTTTTTTAAGCAAACACTAAAACTGAGCTTTTTGGCAATAGAGGAAAACGCTATATCTGGCGCAAACCCAACAACTCTCATCACCCTGAGAATACCATCCCCACAGTGGAGCATGGTGGTGGCAGCATCATGCTGTGGGGATGTTTTTATTGGCAGGGACTGGGAAACTAGTCAGAATTGAAGGAATGATGGATGGCACTAAATACAAAGTAATTATTGAGGGAAACCCGTTTCAGTCCTCCAGAGATTTAAGACTAGGAAAGAGGTTCACCTTCCAGCAGGACAATGACCCTAAGCATACTGCTATAGCAACATTCGAGTGGTTTAAGGGGAAACATTTAAATGTCTTGGAATGGCCTAGTCGAAGCCCAGACCTCAATCCAATTGAGAATCTGTGTTATGACTTAAAGATTGCTGTACACCAACGGAGCCCATCCAACTTGAATGAGCTGAAGCAGTTTTGCCTTGAAGAATGGGCAAAAATCCCAGTGGCTAGATGTGCCAAGCTTATAGAGACATACCCCAAGAGACTTGCAGCTGTAATTGCTGCAAAAGGTGGCCACACAAAGTAATGAATTTGGGGGGGTTAATAGTTATGCACACCTAAGTTTTCTGTTTTTTTGTCTTATTTCTTGTTTGTTTCACCCCCCAAAATATTTTGCATCTTCAAACATGTGTCAATCAAATGATACAAACCCCCCAAAAATCTATTTTAATTCCAGGTTGTAAGGTAGCAAAATAGGAAAAATTCCAAAGTGGTGAATACTTTCACAAGCCACTGTAGACGCTGCAGTAAATAAATCTGAATAAAAACGTCTCTCTTGTCCAGGACCGGAGTCTACGCAGACCGGTGCGCCATAGCCAATCAGAGGTACAGTAGGCCTATATAAAAACCAGCCATTTACCACAAGGGCCTGCCATCATTCACTTTGAACTGGACTGCCAACATGGGGGTGAATACTTGCGCAAGCCACTGTCCATTGTATAATAATAGTGAAGGCATCAAAAATATGAAATAACACATGGAATCATGTAGTAACCAAAAAATTGTTAAACAAATCTAAATATATTTTATATTTGAGATTCTTCAAAGTAGCCAACCTTTGCCTTGATGACAGCTTTGCACACTCTTGGCATTCTCCCTTGAATAAGTAGGTATTCTAAAACTTTTGACTGGTACTGTATATACAAAAGTATGTGGACACCTCTTAAAATTAGTGGATTCAGCTATTTCAGTTGGAATCACGATTCTATTCTTCCAACTTTGTGGCAATAGTTTGGGGAAGGATCTATTCTGTTTCTGCATGACAATGCCCCCCATGCACAAAGCGAGGTCCATACAGAAATGTTTTGCGAGATCAGTGTGGAGGAACTTGACTGGCTTGCACAGAGCCCTTACCTCAACCCCATCGCAAACCTTTGGGATGAATTGGAACGCCGACTGCAAGCCAGGCCTAATCTCCCAACATCAGTTACCGACCTCACAAATGTTCTTGTGGCTGAATGGAAGCAAGTCCCTGCAGCAACATTCCAACATCTATTGGAAAGCCTTCCCAAAAGAGTGGAGGCTGTTATCGCAGCAAAATTCATATTAATGCCAATCATTTTGGAATGAGATGTTAGAGAACCAGGTGCCCACATACTTTTGGTCATGTAGTGTATACTGGACAATATTGAATAGATCTTTACCCACAAAATGCTATTTTGAAGAAATATATGTTCATAAATCTACATCATTTTTCTATTTGAATAAGAGTGTTGTAGAATATAAAGTATTCTGAGTGAAAAGTTTGAACCCAAATTGCTTGTGGTCCACTTGTGAATGAATCTATAGGAAATATTTTGTGAGGATCTTATCCCATTGGTCATCAATCATGTACACATTTACATTCAATGTGCATAGTGTCAACACTGTCAATGCAATCTGCTTTTATAAATTCAAAGACATATGTTTTATGTGATCATTACTTCAATATAATGTGCAATCGAAACAACTTTCATGTACATAAGTCTCAAATGGGTACATGAAGATGAGTGCTAGCCTATGCTAAGCTAAGAGGAAGGTGATTTGAGTGTCTCTAGGAAGTGCCAATGTGTCAGTTGTTTGCCTGTTGGCTTGAATATGTTGTGTAAACCCTTTGCTTGTACGCTCTTTCATAAAGCCTTACAAGCTGTTATAGACAAGTAGTGAAGATATTTGATAATTTGACATAAACTGACTTATACCGGCTGTATTTCTGCCCAAGATGGCAAAATAAGAACATGAAATGACACCGAGAATCGATAGAACATTGCTCAAAGATTCCCAAAAACGATAACATTCAAAATGATTTAATTTTTCCTTTAAGGTGCTCTCTGGCTTATGACAGAGGGTTCACGTAACATGTTGCACACTTTTCCCAATCAGCTGTGTGTTCACATTATATGCGGTTTCTTTGCAGCAGCACATATCTCCATTGCTCCTTGTAAAAAAACAATTGAACTGCAACTGTAAAATGTTGTTATTGTAAAGTATTGTACTATGACTCTGGTAAACCCTGTAAGTTGCCCTTCAGATGACATCTGCCAAAACTGAATAAATTACTATATAATGACTATTGCTTGGCTGCTACCATACTTGACTAAACTCACTCAGACATACAGCTCAATTCAAACTTGATTTGCAGTATTTTACACATTAACAGTCAGATAAATATTTGTTTAGTCCCTAGGGCGAATGCAAAACACAGCAACTAGACTCCCTCCACAGGTGAATTAGGACTTCCTATACAATATTGTTAGAGGCCTTTAATTGTTCAGACTTAATTAGATCATTTTCTTAATTACATATTTCTTGGAAGTCACGCATCTCGCAAATTCACCAATTTTTCATGGACCCCAATAGAGTTAGAGTGTAATGTAATTGCTGGGAGTCAGGAAGCAGGTGCAGAAGACAAATGTATTAATAATAATAGGTAGATAAATAAAACACGAAGCGTACTTAACGAGACAAAACCAACTGCCTGATGACTGAGGCTACCGAGGGCTAAATAAAGGGAGAGTAATCAAGGTTATAGTCAGATAAATATTGGTCATGAGGTCCAGGTGTGCATAATGACAGGGAGCAGGTTTGACTAATGATGGTGCCAGGACCGGTGGTTAGTAGACCGGCGACGTCGAGCACCAAAGAAGGAGAGTGGGATTAAGCGTGACAGAGGTAGTCAAATACTTCTAGTTTTCACTATAAAGCAGTGTGCATTAGTTGAATCAACAAAGAAAGTGAAAAAAATACACTTTATACAAAACTGATGGAATTTGGCCCCCGATACAAGAACTGTTGAGCCCCATTTGGTCACCAAAAAAAATATCAACAGACAGTCCGCCCACATGGGAGGTTTGGTGCAGCCAAGAAACGAGCGGTGAAATTAGAATGTAATCTTCATAGATTTGAGGATTTTAGAAAGACCCTTTTTACCACTATTCCATTCACTTTATGTACACTGTCATGACGTTGGCCAGGGGGTAGATTTATGACAGTCATAAATACCTCTTTCCCCCCTCCCCCGTTCCTCTTCCCTACTGATGTGACATTAGAAAGCCCCTTGGGTTAACATAGAGATTCTGGGAACATCAGATGTTGGGGGTGAAATTAACTATATTCTGGTAATCCGACCAACTGAACATATGCGGTGGTACTTAAGGTATATTATGTCAGTTTGGTTGCCCTCTGACAGATTCTCATCAATGATAGAATGACAAACTCTACTGTGGAAAGTCTAAACATCAGAGGTATCGGATTCACATGGAATTGTTGTTTAATTCAAATGTTTGAATATGAAATTATTTGTGAAGAGATTAAATGTAATTTTAGCTTCCAAATGAGAGATTTGGGTTTTCATAAATTTGGGCCTCTGCTCAACCAGGGGCCCGCCCCTTTGAAGAGACATGGGTTACAAACTTTTCAGACACACCCCTCTCCCTCCACTATATAAAGCCATTGACAAAAATATAACTTTCTGTTCCGAGGATATGAGGATGACGATCCCATGTCAGAATGGTTCAGATAATAACTACAGAACTAAGCAAACATCAGCATGAACTTTGGTTGTGAATGGTATGAACTTTGAACTCGTATTCACTACAGAAGTGATACCTCCTAGCCGTTGAGTTAGCAACAGCTGCTACAAACGCAGGTTAGGAAGGACAGTCAGAGTATCCCGTCTACTACACAACGACGTTACTACAACGTATCCAGTGACCACCAGAGACATTCTTCAAAGGACAGAGGACTCGGTTTGACAACACGGTCTTCCATCTACCACCAACCTACTGAAGCGCAGCTCAGAGTAAATATTTATTGCATTTCCTTTTCCAAATGGGGGGTAATTTAGAATGCATAAGATACTGTATTTACGATAGCACAGCTTCGCCTCTGTTCCAGTCTCCCACTCTTTCACCACAACCCAGCCCCCTTTCCTTTGTGTAACAAGCTGTCATATCTATTATGCCCGCTAGGGATGTTTTCCTTTATGACGGCAATTTGTAATCAAGTTATGATTTAATTGTGTATGTGTGATTCTGTGTGATTAGTTAGGTATTTAGTAAATGAATAATTAAACCCAATTTTGTATTGCTGATTTAACTTGTTAGCCAGGATTCTTGCAGATAACCAAGGATTTACAACTTTCAGATGAGACTGAATAAGATGACGATTAATGTTGACTGCTATGGATGTAAAATATTACTAAATCTTTAAGAGTTTATTCGGAAGATAACAGCTCTATAAATATTATTTTGTGGTGTCCCTCTAGTTAATTCCATTTACATGATTAGTTCAATCAGGTAATATTAATTACGGAGAAATTATTTTATAGAATAGTATGTCATAGCAATTAATCTGGCATAGCCAAAGACACGACATATTGGTTTCCCCCTGTGAGGAAGTCCAGAAGGGTCACGCTCTACAGCGTGACTATCCATCCAAGCAACCGGAGCCCGGTACTCAAAGGAGTGAAGACAATAGGTTTCAGACATTGCCTCCGTCAGGTGTCCCCCAGTCTTCTCCGTTTGGCCATTCGGCACTGAGTAATATGGCGCCACTTGGCCAACAAAGCCAAAGCTTGGCTTCTCCTCTTGGCCTTTTGGCCCCACTTTCCCCACAGGAAAAAGCCAACCCTCTTCCCCCTCTTCGCCCGCTTGACGCGGAATACCTTGACAAACTCGTCAAGAATTTCCCCACCTTTGACCCCGTTCCAGGTCAGCCAAATGATACTGAGACGTTCCTAGCTGACAGAGGACGCGTTGGATGGCTACCCGAACGCTACGGGTTCTGACAGGGTTTACCTGTTGAAGCGAACGTCGAATAGACACGTGACAAGGTTCATTCGCCTACAACAGCAACACGTGCTAAATGACTACGCTAAACTTGCCAATGCTTTGAAATTAGAATTCAGTGGTTCTGCAACTAGCAAACACGATAGCTCACTGGCTAACACGGCCAAACAAGCTCGGAATGAACACCCACAAGCTTACTATCATAGGCTTCGTTCAGCTTACTTTGGCCCACTCACTGAAACAGGCATGGAAGACCTGTTACTATTTTAACAAATGTTCCTGTCGAACATGTATCCCACCTTCATTACCTACTTGGGAGCATTCGGCCAAAAGCCACAAAATACACTTGAATGGATTTCTGCAAATATGTAGCTAAATACCACGGGAGTCATCTTACATCTGGAACTTTACAGTCCGATTGATCAAACATATCAAACATATGGGTCATAAAATGTATTTAATGTATGGCTCATCAGGCTCAGGTAGCATCAGGCTTGAATTTTCAATCAAAGCTCTAATCATATCCAGACAGGCCGATTTATATGCTTTATAATTAATTTGAATGACACTTACGGTTTTGGTGGGAAATACCGGGTTACCCAGGAGAAAAGTGATTTATTCTCAGGATGGAACATTTGTAAAATACCAGGAAAATATTCAACCCTAGTGCCAACCAAGCACCCAAGCTAACTGGCTAAAGTTGGCTAACTTGCTACTTCCAAACACAAATGAGGGAACACCTAATTGACCATTTTACTCGCCCTAGCAGAGATGGTTAGGCTGTTTACATGTTATATAAAGCATTCTTGAGTAACTATTACTTTTTTTGCCTAAGTTTACTGACACCGTCATATTCATAAGTTATTCTGTGCTCTGTCACACTCAGACAAGAGTGCTCTGAAATCGGAGTTGATAACTAGCCAGAGTGAATTTGCAAATGCAAAAGATATGATAACTAACTGAATAACAGTCGTTCAGCATAGCTAGCTAGCTAGCAAAGCGATTCACATGTCTTGCTAGCTACCAAATTACACCTGCATCTCTAGCTGTGTATAGCCACTGAAAAACTATGAGGGGAAAAATTCAGTCACTCACCCACTCCTGCAATGGCATGACGTCCTCATAGCAGCTAGCTAGCTAACTTTAGGCTCTGTGGTTTTAGCTTGCTACATAAAAGAATACGCTATCATATTAACCACTTTATGACTGACTTGTGATCATTGCCCTTGCTAGTTTAACCTCTAACGAGTCACAAACCCGGATCCGGGATCCCCCCCATCAAAAAAGCTGACTGGCATAGCCTAGCCTAAAGCCACAGGGATATCATATAATAAAATGTTCATGAAATCACAAGTCCAAGACACCAGATGAAAGATACACGTCTTGTGAATCCAGCCATCATTTCTGATTTTTAAAATGTTTTACAGGGAAGACACAATATGTATTTCTATTAGCTAACCACCATAGCAAAAGACAACTTTTTTTCCCACCATTTTTTTCCTGCATAGGTAGCTATCACAAATTCGACCAAATAAAGATATAAATAGTCACTAACCAAGAAGCAACTTCATCAGATGACAGTCTGATAACATATTTATTGTATAGCATATGTTTTGTTAGAAAAATTTGCATATTTCCGGTATAAATCATAGTTTTACATTGCAGCCACCATCACAACTCTCACCAAAGCAACTAGAATAACTACAGAGAGCAACGTGAATTACCTAAATACTCATCATAAAACATTTATGAAAAATACACAGCGTACAGCAAATGAAAGACAAAGATCTTGTGAATCCAGCCAATATTTCAGATTCTTTAAGTGTTTTACAGCGAAAACACAATTTAGCATTATATAAGCTTACTACAATAGCCAACCACACAGCAGCATTGATTCATGCACGTTAGCGATAGCGAATAAACCAGCAAAAGATATAAACATTTTCACTAACCTTCTCAAAATTTCATCAGATGACAGTCCTATAACATCATATTACACAATACATATATTGTTTGTTCGAAAATGTGCATATTTAGCGGCACAAATCGTGGTTATACAATGAGAATAGTAGCCAAGCTGCCAACAAAATGTCGGGAGAAATCTTGGGAGAGGCACCTAATCTAATCAATAACTAATCATAAACTTGACAAAAAAATACAGGTTGGACAGCAAATGAAAGATACATTAGTTCTAATAACAAACTTGTATTCCATCTGTAAATTTGAATTACATTTATAAATTACGAGCCTAGTTGGTTTAGCCACGGAAAAAGGCAGGAACCTTCCTGCTAGCCATGACTGGCTGAGATAATAGACGGGCTGGACATGCCAAGAGATGAGTTCGGATTGGTCTGCCATGTAGCATGCTTCTGTCTATAACATTATCTACACATACTGAGCAGCTCATCCTTGCTACCGCAGCTTTTTTGAACGATATAATGTTCGTCATGGAGAACTGCAAAGGTGTTGCTACTGCTCTCAACAACATTGCTACCCTTAATTTAGCAGGCGCCATCGACAAAGATCAGTGGGAAAAAGTTGTGATGGACTACTTTCTGTACATGGTCTGGGTGAACTGAGGTGAACCGAGGCCAAAAAAGCTGCAGATACAAACAAAACAACACAGAACGTCTTACTTAGTTAAAATGGTTCCAATCTCCAGTGAATCGTTCATCCATGTACACGGGTTAATTTCGGTGCGGTCTCGCTTTAACGCACGCTGTGTGCCGTAGTAACGTTAATTTTAAAAATCTAACACAGCGGTTGCATTAAGGCACATGAGAGTTAACATGTTCCAGAAGGCATTTCTAACCCAAAAATGCATTTTGATTAAAAAAAAATTAAAAAGACGTTCAAATGCCTCTACTGCGAAGTAGTGAAGTGTGACGTATGCATAGCTTCCTGAAACGGGTCACAAATAAAAAATATCGTTTTTGGGTGGAGTTTTCCTTTAAGTTGACCCTGAGGCCTTCAAACAGAAGGGGAAAAAATTCCATGGTTGGTGGAAATATAATTGGCTATTATAAGCAGTAAGGAAGAGTATGTGAACATTGTTTCCAAAAGTGTGGAAGTGTGACCTGATTCAATTAAACTCATGTTCTATGACTGAGTGGAATATATTTGAATTGCACTGAATTAAATGAATTGCACTGAATTAAATTATTCTTCCTGTGGGGTGTGGCCAATTCAATTTAAATTTCAACCCATGACTTGAATTGGAGTTAAAGTCTAGCTACATTTTCAGATATTATACATTTTTTATTTTGTCAGAAAGTCATTATCATTGCAAGTTAAAGTGTACCGTTAGCTAGCTAGCGAATGTTTACTTGCTGGCTCACTAGCTAACATTAAGTGTATGATCTGTGTAGTAATATAATTAGTATCTCAGAAAGCCATTTCCATTGCTACCTAGCTAACATTGAACCTAGCTGGTTATCTTTAGCTACGTGCAGATTCATACAACAGCATTTGTATGAATGCATGGTGACTAGCTATGATAATCCATTTGTACTGTATGGGTTGGGTTATGGTTCATCGTCTAAACAAAAGACTCCACTTCGCCAGATGATTACATGACCCATGTTAGCCAGGTGTGGCTGAGGGTGATTACAGTCATCTATTGTATTTCATGAATGTTTACATGTCTAGACAATAGTGACAAATCCACTTATAGCATTTCTTTCACATGACCCATCAATTTAGATAAGTGTGTCTGGGTAAGCATAATATAATAATTAGAAAATATTTATACAATATTTTTGTCTGGACACTTTCTATTTTTGATATTACTACAATGCAAATATGCAAGTAACCATTTCACTGTACTGTTTACACCTTCTGTATCATGTACATGTGACAAATAAACTTATACTGTATTTCATATATTGTGTTTACTAAAGATGGTAATGTAAAGAAAAACATGACCTGCACCAAAGTCAGATTAGGATATAGGCCAAGGACTAGATAAAGTGTATTTTTACCTGGAGTTGTCACCACTCTTTCACCACTTTTAGTCTTGAAATCTTTGGTTGTTTACTAGCTTACTCACTCTGTTTAGCACATAGCCTCACATGTGAATTCTAAAAGAGATGGGAGGGTGTAAACTATGCTGAATAGGTGTAGACAAAAGTAAGCTCTCCAGTAGGTGTACAAAAAAAATTCAGGACCCATTTTCTCAAAAGTGGGGTTACAAGTTTATGAACTTTCAAAGCAGAAGTACTTTCTCATTGCAGTGTCTGCTGTACCATTTTGTAGCTCAGAGTCTACTATTATCCACGGTAAAAAAACACAATTTCAAATTTTGCTACATAAGACCGAATGGACGGTAGGTCACATTTAGAAACACACACACACACACACACACACACACACACACACACACACACACACACACGTCGTTAGTGCCATCAAAAATTGATGAGCGTAATGAAACGTTACTACCTCCAGTGACATTTACCAGATGCGCCTTTGGTTTGAGCCATGTTTATTTTTCACTAAACCCATTTCTACATTTGAGAAATCATTATGATGTGTTTATGTTGTAATTTACAAATCAGTACAATTATGTACCCATCTCTGCACACCGAATGGAGCGAAGACACCGTGTTTGGGAGAGCAGCTGAAGTAGTTCACCACACCAACCAAGCCGTAGTTCTTTCCGCTGGGCTTGTCCAGCGCGATCCCCAGCCAGAACCCTGAGGGACGGATGAATAGATGGAAAAAGAGGCGGAAAGACGGTCAGGCCCAGGTAGGTAATGAAGGTGGGATACATGTTCGACAGAAACATTTGTTTGAACGAAACCTATGATAGTATGCTTGTGGGTGTTCGTTCCGAGCTTGTTTGACAATGTTAGCCAGTGAGCTATCGTGTTTGTGAGTCGCAGAACCACTGAATTCTAATTTCAAAGCTGTGGCAAGTTTATCGTAGTCATTTAGCATGTGTTGCTGTTGTACACGAATGAACTTCGTCACGTGTCTATTCGCCGTTTGCTTCAACAGGTAAACCCTGTCAGAACCCGAAGCGTTCGGGTAGCCATCCAATGCGTCCTCTATGTCAGCTAGGAACGTCTCAGTATTGTTTGGCTGACCTGGAACGGGGTCAAAGGTGGGGAAATTCTTGACGAGTTTGTCAAGGTTTGTCAAGGTATTCCGGAGAGGGTTGGCTTCATCCTGTGGGGAAGTTGAGGCCGAAAGGCAAAGAGGAGAAGCCAAGTTTTGGCTTTGTTGGCCAAGAGGCGCCATATTACTCAGTGCCGAATGGCCAAGAGGAGAAGCCAAGCTTTGGCTTTGTTGGCCAAGAGGCGCCATATTACTCAGTGCCGAATGGCATTCAGTGATGAGATTTCTTCCACTTGCTTAGAAATCAATATTTCCATCATCATCACATGAGATCTCATCATTCATTTGGTCAACGATGAATTCAATGAGTTCTGCTGATTTGTCATCCAACTTAGTCATTGTGTTCATTAACTGATCGTCTTTGGTCTGCAGAATTTGGAGTAGAACATTGTTACCTTGAGTAATGTTAAACAAAACTGCTTGCATGTTATCAAATTGCGCGCTCCTGCTTGTAGATAACTCGACAGATTTATCTAGTTTGGAGTGGACTACATCGTATTTAGTCTTGGCTAAATCTAGTTGTTCCTGGAGACAACAATTTTGTTGGCGAGTTTGTGCTCGTTCATCGCCATAAGTGTTTGCAATTACTTGTAATTGTTCAGATTTCAAACTCAGTTCCACGACTAGCAGAATGTTTTAATTCCTGCTTTTGTCAATAGTTGCTCAGTTCTCTCCACCTGTCCCCTCATGTTAGCCATGTCTTGCACGTGCTTCAGCTGTGCACTGTGGTATTGGACCGATGCCAATCTTTGATGGCGATACTGTAACACCCGGGGGTGTAGTGGGTGAGAAGTCAGGCGCAGGAAGCAAAGCGTTCAGGGTAGTGCTACCTTTTAGTGCACCACAACGATGAACATACGCCAACCAAAACAAATGCCCCAAACACGGGAGACTAAAACAGTCCAGCAAAAAACACAAACACATGGGAAAACTGTGACACACAGACGTGTACAGATGTACATCGAACAATCCCGCACAACCAGCAGGCGGGCCTGCAGGTAAATAAAGCCCAACCAATCAGCCTAAAACAAACACAGGTGAAACCAATAAACAGAAAAGGGGAAAAGGGATCAGTGGTAGCTAGTAGGCCTGTGACGACGACCGCCGAGCGCCACCCGAACAGGAAGGGGAGCCACCTTCGGTAGGAGTCGTGACAGATACATAACTGCTAAAGTGGAGAGAACCTTCACAAAGCCTGTGTCTTATGGTTGAGTTTGGAGAGCATTCGCAATTTTGTCTTTTTTTTCCGCTAATGGCATAATTAGGGTTGGTATTGCTGCTGAGGTCAGAGATCAATCATTATATGGGTGGAGGTTCACTAATGAACTTCTCTGCGCACGGACCCCTTTTACGGGATAATTTTCCAAAACAACCGCTGAATTGCAGGGCACAAAATATTACAAAAAATATTTATAATCATGCAATCACAAGTGAAATATACCAAAACACAGCTTAGCTTGTTGTTAATCCACCTATCGTGTCAGATTTTGAAATTATGCTTTACAGAGAAAGAAATCCAAGCTTTTGTGAGTGTATCAATCAATGCTAGAACAGCTAGCCCCATATTAGCATGGTCGCGAAAGTCGCTTACCTTTGATAATCTTTGGATGTTTGCACTCCCAGTTACACAACAAATGTTATTTTTGTTCGATAAATATTACTTTTATAACAAAAAAACGCCATTTGGGTTGCACGTTATGTTCAGAAAACCAAAGCCTCGTTCCATTTGACGAACATTTCAAAAAGTATCCGTAATGGTCATAGAAACATGCCAAATGTTTTTTATAATCAATACTCAGGTTGTTTTTAACAAACATAATCGATAATATTTCAACCGGACCGTAACCTATTCAATAAGAGAGAAAAAGAAAACGGAAAGCTCCCCTATTCGCGCGCAGGAACTATTCAGAGGACACCTGACTCTCGCTCATTTTTCAAAATAAAAGCCTGAAACTATGTCTAAAGCCTGGTCACAGCCTGAGGAAGCCATTGGAAAAGGAATCTGGTTGATACCCCTTTAAATGGAAGAAAGACAGGCCAGGAAACACAGATTAAAATAAAAGAATATCACTTCCGGGTTAATTTTTCTCAGGTTTTCGCCTGCAGAATCAGTTTTGTTATACTCACAGACGATAGTTTGACAGTTTTGGAAACTTTGAGTGTTTTCTATCCTAATCTGTAAATTATATGCATATTCTACGATCTGGACCTGAGAAATAGTCAATAGGGGGGCGCTATTTTCACTTTGGAAAAAATCGTACCCAAATTATACTGCCTCGTACTCTATTCTAGATCATACAATATGCATATTATTATTACTATTGTATAGAAAACACTCAAGTTTCTAAAACTGTTTGAATTATGTCTGTGAGTAAAACAGAACTCATTTTGCAGCAAACCTCCATACAGGAAGTGAAAAATCTGAAAACGAGCCTGCCTATTCAACTGGCTTATATTTATCGATATGCATGCACTTCATACGCCTTCCACTAGATGTCAACAGGCAGTGGAAGGTGGAATGGGGTGTCTAGCTTGATCTGAGGTCGAACAAGAGCTTTTGGAGTGGCAGGTCAGGAATTTCCTTTCTCTACCTAGGCGCGCGAAGCACCTCCATAATTGTCTTCTGATAAGCGTTCGGTATACACGGCTAATATCTCCGGCTCTGATTTTATTTGATACATGTGATAATAACATCGTAAAGTATGTTTTTTCAACCGAGATTTATCAGATTATTCAACGTTTATTGGGACTTGGAGTTTTCCGTTCTTTGCATCAAGAGAAACTGGGAACGTCATCAACATTGGCTAGCATTGTGGCGCGAATTCGACAGGAGAAAAGGACATTCTAAAACCAAACGATTTATTCTGGAAATAGGACTCCTTGTACAAGATTCTGATGGAAGCTCAGCAAAAGTAAGAACAATTTATGATGTTATTTCGTATTTCTGTGGAAAATTGTGTTTCTATTCTCCGCCGTTTTGGCGGGCGCTGTCTCGCAATAACCCAAGCTGTTTGTTATGGTAAAGTTATTTTTTAAAATCTAACACGGCGGTTGCACTAAGAAACAGTGTATCTTTAATTTGCTGTACAACATGTATTTTTTAGTAAAGTTTATGATGAGTTCTTTAGGCAGATTAGGTGAGTGTCCAAAATAGCTCCTGACATTCTGGGGAAATGTTGCTACATTTTCACAATGTATAACCACGGTTTGCAGCTCTAAATATGCACATTTTCGAACAAAACATAAGTGTATTGTATAACCTGATGTTATAAGACTGTCATCTGATGAAGTTGTTCAAGGTTAGTGATTAATTTTATATCTTTTGCTGGTTTTTGCGAATGCTATCTATGCGGTGAATAAATGTGGTTGTGTGTTTGGCATTGTGGTAAGCTAATATAATTCTATATTGTGTTTTCGCTGTAAAACACTTAAAAAATCTGAAATATTGGCTGGATTCACAAGATGTTTATCTTTCATTTGCTGTACACCATGTATTTTTCATAAATGTTTTATGATGAGTATTTAGGTATTTCACGTTGCTCTCTGTAATTATTCTGGCTGCATTGGTGATATTTTTGATGGTAGCTGCAATGGAAAACTATGATTTATACCTCAAATTTTCGAACAAAACATACATTTATTGTATAACATGTTATAAGACTGTCATCTGATGAAGTTGTTTCTTGGTTAGTGACTAATTATATCTCTATTTGGTCAGTTTTGTGATAGCTACCTATGCGGTAGAAACATGGTGAAAATATGCGGTTGAATCTTTGGCTATTGTGGTTAGCTAATAGAAATACATATTGTGTTTTCGCTGTAAAACATTTTAAAAATCGGAAATGATGGCTGGATTCACAAGATGTTTATCTTTTATTTGCTGTGTTGGACTTGTGATTTCATAAAAATTATATGATATGATATCCCTGTCCCGTTAGGCTAGGCTATGCTAGTCAGCTTTTTTGATGAGGATGCTCCTGGATCCGGGATGGGTATTAAGTAAAGGTTTTAACGGAGGAGTGGTGACCACCTCCTCTGATAGCTTGCACATTATCACATTTTCGGTTTGGAATTCGTAGGAAGCTGCAAAGACAAGTTGAATCTCATGATAGATGTTGTCGAACCATCAGTACTGTACCAGTAATGTGGAAGTTGGACGTGAATGAATTTGCAAAAGCAAATTGAATTAATTAATCGATGATAATGACCTCTTGGCTATAAGGGGTGCTATTTGCACTTTGTAATAATTTCGTTCCCAAATTAAACTTCCTCGTTCTCTATTACTATTGGATAGAAAACACTCTCTAGTTTCTAAAACCGTTTGAATTATATCATGTCAGCAGCATACCACCCTGCATACCACTGCTGGTTTGCTTCTGAAGCTAAGCAGGGTTGGTCCTGGTCAGTCCCTGGATGGGAGACCAGATGCTGCTGGAAGTGGTGTTGGAGGGCCAGTAGGAGGCACTCTTTCCTCTGGTCTAAAAAATATCCCAATGCCCCAGAGCAGTGATTGGGGACACTGCCCTGTGTAGGGTGCCGTCTTTCGGATGGGATGTTAAGCGGGTGTCCTGACTCTCTGAGGTCATTAAAAATCCCATGGCACTTATCGTAAGAGTAGGGGTGTTAACCCCGGTGTCCTGGCTAAATTCCCAATCTGGCCATCAAACCATCATGGTCACCTAATAATCCCCAGTTTACAATTGGCTCATTCATCCCCCTCCTCTCCCCTGTAACTATTCCCCAGGTCGTTGCTGCAAATGAGAACGTGTTCTCAGTCAACTTACCTGGTAAAATAAAAAAATAAAAATAAAATATCTATGAGTGAAACAGAACTCGAGTTAGAGCATTTTTCCTATGAGGATGTGAGAACGCAGAAATCTGCTTGCTGTTCTGAGATCTGTTTATAAATCTGCCTGTCTTTTATTGGTTGAGATGCAATGCATACGTCTTCCTCTGGGTGTCAGCGAATAGTGAGAGTTGAAATGGGGTTGCTAGGCAGAACTGGGAGGTTATAAAAGACCTCGGAACAAAGTGTCCGGACAATTTTCACTTCGCTCTGACGCAGGGAGGACATTTGGCTGTTTCTCTAGAACGCTCCGGTCATAGGCCTTAGATATTTCCGGTCATGTTTTTATTCGTTATAGGTGTTAAAGACATCATAAGGTAGTTCATTTAAACCGACTTATAGCAGTTTATATCAGTTTATTGCAATTTTCTGGTATTACTGTCACGCGCTACCACGAGTTGGACACCTCTCCGGTACATAGCTAGCGTTAGCTGCTAAATCTACAGGAGAAGAGGACATCTTTCAACCAAAAGACGATTGTTCTGGAGAAAGGACACCTTACCCAAGATTCTGATGGAAGCTCGTCAAATAGTAAGAAGTCTTTATGCTGTTAATTCGTATTTATGTTGAGAAATGTTAAACAATAATTCCGCAATGAATTTCGGTGCGGTCTTGCTTTAGCGCACGCTGTATGTAGCAGTAACGTTAATTTTAAAAATCTAACACAGCGAATGCATTAACCTGTTTGGGCTGCAAGGGGCAGTATTGAGTAGCCAGATAAAACGTGCCCATTTCAAACGGCCTCGTACTCAATTCTTGCTCGTACAATATGCATATTATTATTGCTATTGGATAGAAAACACTCTCTAGTTTCTAAAACCGTTTTGAATTATTTCTCTGAGTGAAACAGAAGTCATTCTGCAGCACACTTCCTGACCAGGAAGTGTAAAGTCTGAAACCGAGGCTCTCTTCTACTCCCTGCCTATAAATGGTCATGAGATCTTAGTATACATGCACGTCATACACCTTCCCCTGGATGTCAAGAGGCTGTGAGAGAAGAAATGAGGTGATTATCTTGGTCTGAGATGGAACACATCATCTTGGAATGACGTGTCCCCCATTTTCGGTACTCTGAAGAGCGCGACGTGGACAGTGGGATTGCCTTCTCTTTAGCTGCCGTAATAGGCGACTACTATCTCCGGCTTTGATTTTATTTGATACATGTCACCAAATCATCGTAAAGTATGTTTTTTCAATATAGTTTCATCAGTATATTGAAAATTTTTCGGGAGTTTTGCCGTGTTCCGTTCTCTTCCGTTTGTTGACATGGAGAGATTTGCGCCACTTGGCTAGTGTGCATGCTAATTGAAGAGGGAAAGTTGCCGTTCTAAATCCAAACAACGACTGTTCTGGACAAAGGACACCTTGTCCAACATTCCGATGGAAGATCAGCAAAAGTAAGAAACATTTTATGATGCTATTTCATATATCTGTCGTACATGTGAACTAGTCGTCGGCGCCCAAGTGTTTCTGGCTATTGTGGCTACGCTAATATAACGCTACATTTTGTTTTCGCTTTAAAACACTTAATAAATCGGAAATATTGTCTGGAATCACAAGATGCCTGTCTTTCATTTGCTGTACACTATGTATTTTTCAGAAATGTTTTATGATGAGTAATTAGGTATTTGACGTTGGTGTCTGTAAATATTATGGCTGCTTTTGGTGCAATTTCTGATTGTAGCTGCAATGTAAACTATGATTTATACCTGAAATATGCACATTTTTCGAACAAAACATATGCTATACAATAAATATGTTATCAGACTGTCATCTGATGAAGTTGTTTCTTGGTTAGAGGCTATTTATATCTTTATTTGGTCGAATTTGTGATAGCTACTGATGGAGTAAAAAAGTGGTGTCTTTTGCTAACGTGGTTAGCTAATAGATTTACATATTGTGTCTTTCCCTGTAAAACATTTTAAAAATCGGACATGTTGGCTGGATTCACAAGATGTGTACCTTTCATATGCTGTATTGGACTTGTTAATGTGTGAAAGTTAAAGATTAAAAAAATATATATTTTGAATTTCGCGCCCTGCACTTGAGCTGGCTGTTGTCATAAGTGTACTGACGCCGGGCTGCAGCCATAAGAAGTTAAGAGCTAATTTATCTTTCATTTGCTGTCCAATCTGTATTTTTTAGTCAAGTTTATGATTGCTTATCGATTAGAATAGGTGCCTTTCCCAAGATTTCTCCTGACATTTTCTTTGCAGCTTGACTACTTTTCTCATTGTATAACCACGATTTGTGCCGCTAAATATGCACATTTTCGAACAAACTGCTGGTTTGCTTCTGAAGCTAATCAGGGTTGGTCCTGGTCAGTCCCTGGATGGGAGACCAGATGCTGCTGGAAGTGGTGTTGGAGGGCCAGTAGGAGGCACTCTCATCTGGTCTAAAAAATAATAATATCCCAATGCCCCAGGGCAGTGACACTGCCCTGTGTAGGGTGCCGTCTTTCGGATGGGATGTTAAACGGGTGTCCTGACTCTCTGAGGTCATTAAAGATCCCATGGCACTTATCGTAAGAGTAGGGGTGTTAACCCCGGTGTCCTGGCTAAATTCCCAATCTGGCCCTCAAACCATCATGGTCACCTAATAATCCCCAGTTTACAATTGGCTCATTCATCCCCCTCCTCTCCCCTGTAACTATTCCCCAGGTCGTTGCTGCAAATGAGAACGTGTTCTCAGTCAACTTACCTGGTAAAATAACGGTAAAAAAAAAAAAAAAAAAAAAAAAACTCTATATGCATTGTGTAATATGATGTTATAGGACTGTCATCTGAAGAATTCTGAGCAGGTCAGTGAAAAAAATGTATATCTTTTGCTGGGTTATACGTTATCGCTATTTTTGGCTTGAATCAATGCTGTTGTGTGGTTTGCTATTGTGGTAAGCTAATGTAATGCTATATTGTGTTTTCGCTGTAAAACATTTTAAAAATCAGAAATGATGGCTGGATTCACAAGATGTGTATCTTTCATCTGGTGTCTTGGACTTGTGATTTAATGATATTTAGATGCTAGTATTTACTTGTGACGCTATGCTAGGCTATGCTAGTCAGCTTTTTTACTGATGAGGATTAATCATTAGTGGGGAAAATGCTTAACTGACCCAAGATCAGCATCTATGGGCAACTTCACCATACACTAATATACACTGCTCAAAAAAATAAAGGGAACACTTAACCTGTCTAGGACTAGGGTGCCGCTAGCGGCACACCCCCCCCACCCCCACTGAAAAGGCAGAGCCGCGAAATTCAAAAAAAATATTTTTTAAAAATATTTAACTTTCACACATTAAAGTCCAATACAGCTAATGAAAGACACAGATCTTGTGAATCCAGCCAACATGTCCGATTTTTAAAATGTTTTACTGTAAGGGCTGTCGTTCTCCTCATCCTCGGATGAGGAGAGGAGAGAAGGATCAGTGAACCAATACGCAGCATTAGGGAAATAAGCCATCTTTTATTTGACACGATGGCAACACGAAAACAAACACTTTCAAAATTACAAAAACAAGAAAACGACGTAGACGAAAAAACCTGAACATGAACTTACATAACTAACGTAAAACTCACGGACAGGAACAGACTACATCAAAACGTAACGAACAACCAAACAGTCCCGTATGGTACATACATATACGAACACGGAAGACAATCACCCACAAACAAACAGTGAGAACACCCTACCTAAATATGACTCTTAATTAGAGGAAAACGCAAACCACCTGCCTCTAATTAAGAGCCATACCAGGCAACCCAAAACCAACATAGAAACAGAAAACATAGACTGCCCACCCAAAACACACGCCCTGACCATAAACACATACAAAAACAACAAAAAACAGGTCAGGACCGTTACAGAACCCCCCCCTCAAGGTGCGAACGCCGGGCGCACCAGCACAAAGTCCAGGGGAGGGTCTGGGTGGGCAGTTGACCACGGTGATGGCTCAGGCTCTGGACGCTGTCCCCACACCACCATTGTCACTCCCCGCTTCTGTCTTCCCCTCCCAATGACCACCCTAAAACTAATATCCCCTAAATGAACGGCCAGCACCGGGACAAGGGGCAGCACCGGGACAAGGGGCAGCACCGGGACAAGGGGCAGCACCGGGACAAGGGGCAGCACCGGGACAAGGGGCAGCACCGGGACAAGGGGCAGCACCGGGACAAGGGGCAGCACCGGGACAAGGGGCAGCACCGGGACAAGGGGCAGGTCCCGGCTGATATACTCAGGCAGATCCTGACTGAACGGCTCTCGACGCTCATGGCTGGCTGACGGCTCTCGACGCTCATGGCTGGCTGACGGCTCTCGACGCTCATGGCAGGCTGACGGCTCTCGACGCTCATGGCAGGCTGACGGCTCTCGACGCTCATGGCAGGCTGACGGCTCTCGACGCTCATGGCAGGCTGACGGCTCTCGACGCTCATGGCTCTCTGACGGCTCTCGACGCTCATGGCTCTCTGACGGCTCTGGCTGCTCATGGCTCGCTGGCGGCTCTGGCAGATCCTGTCTGGTTGGCGGCTCTGGCAGATCCTGTCTGGTTGGCGGCTCTGGCAGATCCTGTCTGGTTGGCGGCTCTGGCAGATCCTGTCTGGTTGGCGGCTCTGGCAGATCCTGTCTGGCGGGCGGCTCTAGCGGCTCCTGTCTGGCGTGCGGCTCTAGCGGCTCCTGTCTGGCAGACAGCTCTGTAGGCTCATGGCAGACGGGCGGCATAGCAGGCTCATGGCAGACGGGCGGCTTTGCAGGCTCATTGCAGACGGATGGCTCAGACGGCGCTGGGGAGACGGATGGCTCAGATGGCGCTGGGGAGACGGATGGCTCAGATGGCGCTGGGGAGACGGATGGCTCAGATGGCGCTGGTGAGACGGATGGCTCTGGCCGGATACGGCGCACTGTAGACCTGGTGCGTGGTGCCGGAACTGGAGGCACCGGGCTAAGGATAAGCACCTTCCTACTAGTGCGGGGAGCAGGGACAGGGCACACTGTGCTCTCAAAGCCCACTCTATAACTGATGCGAGGTACCGGCACTGGTGACACCGGGCTGAGGACAAGCACATCAGGATTAGTAGGGGGAGAAGATACAGTGTGTACAGGGCTCTGGAGACGCACAGGAGGCTTTGTGCGAGGTGCCGGAACTACCGGACCGTGGAGGCGTACTGGCACTCTTGAGCATTGAGCCTGCCCAACCTTACCTGGTTGAATGCTCCCGGTCACCCGACCAGTGCGGGGAGGTGGAATAACCCGCACCGGCCTATGTAGGCGAACCGGGGAAACCATGCGTAAGGCAGGTGCCATGTATGCCGGCCCGAGGAGACGCACTGGAGACCAGACGCTTTGAGCCGGCCTCATGACACCTGGCTCAATACCCAATCTAGCCCTACCAGTGCGGGGAGGTGGAATAACCCGCACTGGCCTATGCACTCGTACAGGAGACACCGTGCGCTCTACTGCGTAACACGGCGCCTGCCCGTACTCCCGCTCTCCACAGTAAGCCTGGGAAGTGGGCGCAGGTCTCCTACCTGCCCTTGGCCCACTACCTCTTAGCCCCCCCCCAAGAAATTTTTGGGTGTTACTTACGGGCTTTTTGGGCTTCCGTGCCAGACGCGTTCCCTCATAACTCCGGTTCCTCTCTCCGGTAGCCTCTGCTCTCCTCAGTGCCTCCAGCTGTTCCCATGGGAGGCGATCCCTACCAGCCAGGATCTCCTCCCATGTGTAGCAACCCTTTCCGTCCAATATATCGTCCCATGTCCATTGCTCCTTCTTTTCCTGTCCCTTACTCCGTTGAGTTTTCCCTTGCCGCTTGGTCCTAGCGTGGTGGGTGATTCTGTAAGGGCTGTCGTTCTCCTCATCCTCGGATGAGGAGAGGAGAGAAGGATCAGTGGACCAATACGCAGCATTAGGGAAATAAGCCATCTTTTATTTGACACGATGGCAACACGAAAACAAACACTTTCAAAATTACAAAAACAAGAAAACGACGTAGACGAAAAAACCTGAACATGAACTTACATAACTAACGTAAAACTCACGGACAGGAACAGACTACATCAAAACGTAACGAACAACCAAACAGTCCCGTATGGTACATACATATACGAACACGGAAGACAATCACCCACAAACAAACAGTGAGAACACCCTACCTAAATATGACTCTTAATTAGAGGAAAACGCAAACCACCTGCCTCTAATTAAGAGCCATACCAGGCAACCCAAAACCAACATAGAAACAGAAAACATAGACTGCCCCCCCAAAACACACGCCCTGACCATAAACACATACAAAAACAACAGAAAACAGGTCAGGACCGTTACATTTACAGGGAAGACACAATATGTAAAGATGGAAATCTATTACCTAAAAACACATTAGCATAATCCACCATCTTTTATTTGTCCACCAACACCAGTAGCTATCACCAATTCGGCTAAACTAAGATATTTATAGCCCCTAACCAAGAAAAAAACTCATCAGATGACAGTCTGATAACATATTTATGGTATGGGATACGTTTTGTTAGAAAAATGTGCATATTTCAGGTAGATGGCATAGGTTACAATTGCACCCACCGTCACAAATGGACTAGAATAATTACAATGAGCAACGTGTTTACCTAACTACTAATCATCAAACATTTCGTAAAAGTACACAGCATACACTAATCGAAAGACACAGATCCTGTGAATACAGACAATATTTCAGGTTTTCTTAAGTTTCTTACAGCGAAAACACAATAAATCGTTATATTAGCATAGCACATGTGCAAACATTACCCCAGCATTGATTCTAGCCAAAGAGTGCGATAACGTAAACATCGCCAAAATATATTATTTTTTTCACTAACCTTCTCAGAATTCTTCAGATGACACCCCTGTAACATCACATTACAACATACATATACAGTTTGTTCGAAATTGTGCATATTTAGCCACCAAAATCATGGTTACACAATGGGGAAAGTAGCCCAGCTGGTGAGAAAATGTCCGTGCGCCATATTAGACAGTGATCTACTCGTATACATAAATACTCATAAACTTGACTAAAAAATACAGGTTGGACAGCAAATGAAAGATACATTAGTTCTTAATGCAACCGCTGTGTTAGATTTTTTAAATTAACGTTACTACGACATACAGCGTGCGTTAAAGCGAGACCGCACCGAAATTAATGGCGGAATAGTAGGTCAACATTTTTCAACAGAACAACGAATTAACTTCATAAGTAGTTTTTACTTTTTGATGAGCTTCCATCAGAATCTTGGGCAAGTTGTCCTTTGTCCAGAATCATCGTTGCTCGGTTGTAGATTGCCGTCTTCAACTTAGGAATTAGCAGCAAACATTAGCTATGTGGCCCAGACGTGCCCAATTCACTATAATGCAGCACAAAGAAATATCCGAAAATCGCAATATACTGATATTAACTGATATAACTCGGTTTAACCTTTTCTCAAAAGGGGGTGCTGTTTTCACTTTGTAAAAAATCGTTCCCAAATTAAACTGCCTCGTACTCAATTCTTGCTTGTACAATATGCATATTATTATTACTATTGGATAGAAAACACTCTCTAGTTTCTAAAACTGTTTGAATTATATCTGTGAGTAAAACAGAACTCAAGTTGGAGCAAACTGCCTTTCAGGAAGTGAGAAATCTGAAATCAGGCAATCTGTTCCAGGGTCAGTTTATTAATTTGCATGTATTCTATTGGTCGACATGCACTGCATACGCCTTCCCCTAGATGTCAGCAAGCAGTGAGAATTGGAATGGAGTTGCTAGGCAGATCTGAGGCCATATAAATGGTCTTGGAAAGTGGGGTACACTCTTTTCAACATTCGTCATGGCGCAAGACAGACCTCAGGATGGCATTCTGAAAAGCTCTCGTTATAGGCCTTAGATATATCCGGCTCTGATTTTATTCGATATAGGTGTTAAAGACATCATAATGTAGTTATTTTAACGTCTATCCCCTTACGTTTTTTTCTCTCCCACCGACCAACACCTAACGTCTTATTTTCTTACTCGACTTTTACTGTGTGATAAGAGAAGTGTTTTCTAGAGAAATTGCACTCTTTTTTCACCCTCCCTCTTTCCGCCCCAATTAACCCACGGAGCAAGCAGAACGATCCGCTAATACACAGCTCGGGCTAATGTAGATCTCCATCTCACATTCTCTCCATCTCCTCTCACGTTCTCTCCATCACCGAGAGCCAGAACGCCAGAGCAGTCACTCTTCCATTCTCTCCTTCTCTTCCTGTCAGCAGCTATCAGGACCCATTAAGAAAACAAACAGTGAGTCGTAATTTTTATCTTATTATTTCTCCTTTCTCTCACTCCTTCTCACACCTCCTCTTCTGCTCGCAAACAAGATAAGGCTGTTGTTTGCTCATTTCTCTACTTTGCCAGCCTCTGTGGTAATGGTTTTCAAAGCTACATCTATTATCACTGGTGCACAACGGCTTAGGCAAGTGTATCTTGCCTAAGCCGTTGTGGACAGGGACATCATGCTGGGATGTCAATTTTTATTTTATTTTGTGTCGATTGGAGAATTGAGATATGGAAGGCCCCTTGTACTTCCAGAATAGCGGTTGGGGGTCAATTCCATCTCGACTCATTCCATACCGGAAATTAATGCATAATCAATGGTTTGATTGGAGAAATAGCCCATTATTTGAAATGAGGACTCATTTCCTGCCCTATCGATTTGCTGAATTTCAATGAATTCCCACTGTAGTGAAAATACAAAAGTTTAAATGGAATTAAACCCAACCTTGGAATGTAAGAGAAAGCGTTGTTATTGAAGCAGGATGGCCTAAAATGTTTCCAGAACTCAGTAAAGGCTTTAATGACTCAATCATGGACACCCTTACTGACAGTTGTGGCTGCTTCACGTGATTTATCTTTGTCTCTACATTCTTGCCCTTTGAGCTGTTGTCTGTGCCCAATTATGTTTGTACCATGTTGTGCTGCTGCCATGTTGTGTTGCTACCATGCTGTGTTGTCATGTGTTGCTGCTATACTATGTTGTTGTCATAGGTCTCTCTTTATGTAGTGTAGTGGTGTCTCTTGTCATGATGTGTGTTTTGTCCTTATTTTTTATTTTTAATCCCGGCCCCCATCCCCGCAGGAGGCCTTTTGCCTTTTGGTAGGCCTTCATTGTAAATAATAATTTGTTCTTAACTGACTTGCCTAGTTAAATAAAGGTTAAATAAATAAATACAAATAAATACATAGCGTAAATGTATTGATATATATATATATATGTATATATATATAATTCCACAGGATCCATGGCTCCATGGATTGTCTTTCAGAGCTTTCCTCCTTGCGTCTCAACTGTGGTTTCACCGGTGAGTTTTGGCCTAGGTTGTTCTTATATATTTGCTTCATACAATGATCAATAAACTCAATCAATGGTTATATAATTTTGAGGAAAATGCGTAGATAGCATTTTAATGACAGAAAATGCAGTTTTCTTTGTGTCACAATTATTTTTATACCCTTAATGTGTGCGTGCATGTCTTTTTGTAAATGTTTGTGTACTTGTTTGTGTGTACTACATGTGTGAATATGTGCCTATGTGTATTCACACACGTGTGCCTGTCTCTGTCATTCATTCAGGAATCCGACGCAGCTTCAGCACGTCGACGGCCATTGCCACCCAGAAGGAGCAGAGCCGGAAGATTCCCGTCAACAGGTGGCCATTTTCTTATTACCACTCTTCTCCACATTCCCCATCTCCGCATTTCTCCTCCTATTCCCTAACGCTTTTCAGCTTTCTCCCTAATCCTGTCGAAGGTCAAATCCATAGTGATAAGAAACAACAGTATTTTTCAGCCCAATATTTTTTTTTACGTTTTGTGTAACTTATTTCTTTACTTATTGTGTACATAATGTTCCTGCTACCGTCTCTTATGACCGAAAATAACTTCAGGACATCAGAAAAGCGATAACTCACTCCTGCTTTCAATGTAACAGGCTCAGATCCACGCCTTGTGCGTGAAGAAAAGATGCTGCAAAAGGGGACACAGATCGGGGATCCTTCTGAGAATCCGGAGGCGAGCAAGTAAACTCTCAATGCCTTCCATTCTCCTTGCCAACGTGCAATCGTTAGAAAATACAATTGATGACCTACTATTAAGATTATTCTAGAGCACCAGCTGTTCTGGATAACTGTGTGATAACGCTCTTGGTAGCCGATGTGAACAAAACCTTAAACAGGTCAACATTCACAAAGCCGCTGGGCCAGACGGTTTACCAGGACATGTACTCAAAGCATGCCCGGACCAACTGTCAAGTGTCGTCACTGACACTTTCAACCTCTCCCTGACCAAGTCTGTAATACCTACATGTTTCAAGCAGAGCACCATAGTCCCTGTGCCCAAGGAAGCGAAGGTAACCTGCCTAAATGATTAACCAACTGAAATCAAATGTATTTATCCTGTTGAGGATGGGGGCGCTGTTGTCACTATTTATGCTAATCGTGTATTTTTTGAAACGGCTTCCCACAAAATCCTTGATCGTACAATATGCATATTATTATTATTATTGGTTAGAAAACAGTCTATAGTTTCTATAGGAGTTGAAATTTTGTCTCTAAGTGGAACAGAGCCCATTCTACAGCAATTTCCCTGACATGGAGTCAGATTTCAGAAATTTTGGCCCCTGATCTGGAGTCAGTTAAAAGGGCACTGTTATTGCTATGAGTATACGGACACTGCTTACGTCTTCCCCTGGATGCCTTTACGTGATGACGATTTGAATGGGGTCGATTGCGCGTTCACAGGCACTACAAATTAAAAAACCCTGAGGCTAGTCACTCTTTTCTTGGTGCGTCATGCGCCTAGAGGACACCGACCCGCACCTGTTCCAAGCATTAGTGGAGGGAGTAATATTACTCGGGTCATGTTTCTACTCGTTATGGGAGTTAAAAACATCATAAGGTAGTTAATTTAAAGCGTTTTATAGCAATTTATATCCGTTTAGTGCGATTTTGGGACATTTATTTCTGAAACGCTGTGAATTGCTGGGCACGCTTCCAATTCATCCCGAACGCAGTTGGCATTTCCACATGGCAAGAGGACAGCTTTCCACCAAAAGACGATTACTCCCAAGAAAGGATCCTTTGCCCAAGATACTGATTGAAGAACAGCTCAAAGTAGGACATTTTTATTATGATAAATCGTGTTTCTGTTGAAAAATGTTAGTGGCTTAGGACGCCATGTTTTTTGACGTAGCTTCGCTTGGCGCAAACTGTATTGAAAAGTAAGGATAAATTAAAAAATGTAATACCGCAATTGTATTAACCTGTCTAGGATCAGCGTGGCGCTAGCGGCACACACCCCCCCCCCCCCCCCCACTGAAAAACCAGTGCCGCGAAATTCAAAAAAAATATTTTTTTTAAATATTTAACTTTCACACATTAAAGTCCAATACAGCTAATGAAAGACACAGATCTTGTGAATCCAGTCAACATTTCCGATTTTTAAAATGTTTTACAGGGAAGACACAATATGTAAAGATGTACATCTATTACCTAAAAACACATTAGCATAATCCACCATCTTTTATTTGTCCACCAACACCAGTAGCCATCACCAATTCGGCTAAACTAAGATATTTATAGCCCCTAACCAACAAAAAAACTCATCAGATGACAGTCTGATAACATATTTATGGTATGGGATAGGTTTTGTTAGAAAAAAGTGCATATTTCAGGTAGATGGCATAGGTTACAATTGCACCCACCGTCACAAATGGAATAGAAAAACTACTTAGAGCAACGTGTTTACCTACTTACTAATCATCAAACATTTCGTAAAAATACACAGCATACACGAATCGAAAGACACAGATCCTGTGAATACAGACAATATTTCAGATTTTCTAAGTGTCTTACAGCGAAAACACAATAAATCGTTATATTAGCATAGCACATACCACATAGCAGCCCAGCATTGATTCTAGCCAAAGTGAGCGATAAAAGTCAACATCGCCAAAAGATATTAATTTTTTCACTAACCTTCTCAGAATTCTTCCGATGACACTCCTGTAACATCACATTACAACATGCATATACAGTTTGATCGAAAATGTTTATATTTAGCCACCAAAATCATGGTTAGACAATGTGAAATGTAGCTCAGTTGGTCAGAAAATTTCCTTGCGCCACTTAGACAGTGATCTACTCTTATACATAAATACTCATAAACGTGACTAAAAAATATAGGGTGGACAGGGATTGATAGACAATTTAATTCTTAATACAATTGCGGTATTACATTTTTTAATTTATCCTTACTTTTCAATACAGTTTGCGCCAAGCGAAGCTACGTCAAAAAACATGGCGTCCTAAGCCACTAAAATGTTTCGACAGAAACACGATTTATCATAATAAAAATGTCCTACCTTGAGCTGTTCTTCCATCAGTATCTTGGGCAAATGATCCTTTCTTGGGAGGAATCGTCTTTTGGTGGAAAGCTGTCCTCTTGCCATGTGGAAATGCCAACTGCGTTCGGGATGAACTGAAAGCGTGCCCACCTATTCACAGCGTTAAAGAAATAAATGTCCCAAAATCGCACTAAACGGATATAAATTGCTATAAAACGCTTTAAATTAACTACCTTATGATGTTTTTAACTCCTATAACGAGTGAAAAGATGACCGGAGAAATATAACAGGCTAAACTAACGCTTGGAACAGGAGAGGGTCGGTGTCCTCCACGCGCGTTACGCAGCAAGAAAAGACTTGCTAGCTACAGGGTTTTTTCATTTGTAGTGCCTGTGAACGCGCAATCGACCCCATTGGAATCGTGATCACGTAAAGGCATCCAGGGGAAGACGTAAGAAGTGTCCGTATAGTCATAGCAAAATCAGTGCCCTTTTAACTGACTTCAGAACAGTGGCCAACATTTCTGAAATCTGAATCCATGTCAGGGAAATTGCTGTAGAATGGGCTCTGTTCCACTTAGAGACAAAATTTCAACTCCTATAGAAACTATAGACTGTTTTCTATCCAATAATAATAATAATATGCATATTGTACGATCAAGGATTTTGTGGGAAGCCGTTTCAAAAATTAGCCAAATTAGCATAAATAGTCTAAACAGCGCCCCCATCCCCAACAGGTTAAGAATTAAATTGTCTATCAATCCCTGTCCACCCTATATTTTTTAGTCACGTTTATGAGTATTTATGTATAAGAGTAGATCACTGTCTAAGTGGCGCAAGGACATTTTCTGACCAGCTTGTCTACATTTCACATTGTCTAACCATGATTTTGGTGGCTAAATATAAACATTTTCGATCAAACTGTATATGCATGTTGTAATGTGATGTTACAGGAGTGTCATCTGAAGAATTCTGAGAAGGTTAGTGAAAAAATTAATATATTTTGGCGATGTTGACTTTTATCGCTCACTTTGGCTAGAATCAATGCTGGGCTGCTATGTGCTATGTGCTATGCTAATATAACGATTTATTGTGTTTTCGCTGTAAGACACTTAGAAAATCTGAAATATTGTCTGTATTCACAGGATCTGTGTCTTTCGATTCGTGTATGCTGTGTATTTTTACGAAATGTTTGATGATTAGTAGTTAGGTAAACACGTTGCTCATTGTAATTATTCTAGTCCATTTGTGATGGTGGGTGCAATTGTAAACTATGCCATCTACCTGAAATATGCACTTTTTTCTAACAAAACCTATCCCATACCATAAATATGTTATCAGACTGTCATCTAATGAGTTTTTTTGTTGGTTAGGGGCTATAAATATCTTAGTTTAGCCGAATTGGTGATGGCTACTGGTGTTGGTGGACAAATAAAAGATGGTGGATTATGCTAATGTGTTTTTAGGTAATAGATGTACATCTTTACATATTGTGTCTTCCCTGTAAAACATTTTAAAAATCGGAAATGTTGACTGGATTCACAAGATCTGTGTCTTTCATTAGCTGTATTGGACTTTAATGTGTGAAAGTTAAATATTTTAAAAAAATATTTTTTTTGAATTTCGCGGCACTGGTTTTTCAGTGGGGGGGGGGGGGGTGTGCCGCTAGCGCCACGCTGATCCTAGACAGGTTAATTAAGAACTAATTTGTCTTTCAATTGCTGTCCAACCTGTATTTTTTTTGTCAAGTTTATGAATAGTTTTCGATAAGAATAGGTGTCTTTTCAAGATGGCGCCGGACAGATTGCTTCAGTATTTGGACACTATTGTCATTGTATAAGCACGATTTGTGCCGCTAAATATGCACATTTTCGAACAAACTCTATATGCATTGTGTAATATGATGTTACAGGACTGTCATCTGAAGAATTCTGAGAAGGTTAGTGAAAAAAGTAATATATTTTGGTGGTGAATACGTTATCGCTATGTTTGGCTGGAATCAATGCTCGGGTAACGTTTGCACATGTGGTATGCTAATATAACGACAAAAATCAATTTTAATTCCAGGTTGTAAGGTAGCAAAATAGGAAAAATTCCAAAGTGGTGAATACTTTCACAAGCCACTGTAGACGCTGCAGTAAATAAATCTGAATAAAAACGTCTCTCTTGTCCAGGACCGGAGTCTACGCAGACCGGTGCGCCATAGCCAATCAGAGGTACAGTAGGCCTATATAAAAACCAGCCATTTACCACAAGGGCCTGCCATCATTCACTTTGAACTGGACTGCCAACATGGGGGTGAATACTTGCGCAAGCCACTGTCCATTGTATAATAATAGTGAAGGCATCAAAAATATGAAATAACACATGGAATCATGTAGTAACCAAAAAATTGTTAAACAAATCTAAATATATTTTATATTTGAGATTCTTCAAAGTAGCCAACCTTTGCCTTGATGACAGCTTTGCACACTCTTGGCATTCTCCCTTGAATAAGTAGGTATTCTAAAACTTTTGACTGGTACTGTATATACAAAGTATGTGGACACCTCTTAAAATTAGTGGATTCAGCTATTTCAGTTGGAATCACGATTCTATTCTTCCAACTTTGTGGCAATAGTTTGGGGAAGGCTCTATTCTGTTTCTGCATGACAATGCCCCCCATGCACAAAGCGAGGTCCATACAGAAATGTTTTGCGAGATCAGTGTGGAGGCACAGCTTTTGAGGCATCAAAAGTCAGAGGGTGCATTATCAGGTATTGGAGCGTTAAGAGATGACGCACAACAACAGTTTCTACCATGAAACCATGATTCCAATAACCTCCGCGGTCGAAATAACTGTAAAGTTCGTCGCCATCAAAACGACTACCGCTACAATCGACCTGTTCACTACGTTCCTGCACCCAACCCACACAAAGTGTCAGAGCACAAGGGTAACAAAGGGTTGAAGGATGATCAAAACGTAGACCAATGTTCTCCAGAAGTTCCACTACGTGAAGAACTAAAGCAAGAAACATTTGAGAAAAGGGTAAAAGAGAAGTCACAAGGACTAGACGGGGAATTAACCGCAGGAATTAACACCCATAGCAAGGACGTTAAAATTCAAATCTCTCCCGCTCTCACTCGAGACCCTATCCAGGGCCCGCTTGATCAAGAAACAAGCCCACGGGCTTTGTCTATAGACGCTGATACAAAGGTTGCGAAGAAAAAGGTCAAACGCTTCGTTAAAGCCAAGCCCACTCAAAATCTGAAGAGTCGATCTGCTTCCACCTTGAACAGAATTGACACATCACGTCGTTGCAAACGACCACTCCACTTTGTGGGGAATATGTCCACTAAACACGAATCGAAACAACCATACCTGGAAACAGTCCTGGAGGACTGCTTAACTTGTCATGCGCTAATTGATTCGGGTGCGACAATATCACTCATCTCTCAAACATTGTTTGATGATCTAAAAAGGGCTTTGAAGCCAACTAAACGTTGGTTAAAAGTGGAACGATGCGACACTACACTTCGAGGGGTCACTCAGACTACCTCGCCTCTCACATTGAGAGTCATGCTGAAACTACACTTCAAGGACGTATCGCTAGTCCACCCTGTGTATGTTACCAGCCTTGAAACTGTACCCCTGCTACTTGGAGCAGACTTGATGGATCGGTTACTCCCATTGATGGATTGGAAAACCAACCAGGTATGGTCACAGGCTACAGTGCCACCTACCACACGATCCATCCCTAACGCTAGCTGCAACGCAGTCATTCACGAGGGGTATCTGTCGACAGCACCCCTTGGGAAAAAGACGTTTAAAAAACACTTGGTGCAGAATCCGATCCAGGGAGATATTCCGATATCTCAACACATTCCATCAGCCAATCTGATTGACAACACTTTTCATGATTTCGAGCCAGCTGTCTCTGTGAATGAGCTACTTCCCTCCTCCTTGCAGTCATGCAATACGGTAGTTGAGATGAACTTCTCTTGCCCTTCGGACACTTCCGCAAGCACTGCGGCCGTCTCAGCAAGAAAAACATCGATGCGCAGAGTATACTCTGCTTCCGATGACACACCTTCCTCTTTGTGGGGGACTGTCAACCCTTACAATGACACTAATGGCGTCAGTCCAGCAACTGACCCGATGACTCCCACTGGTGAAACACTTTGCGATATCACAGACCAATATCCTCGTCTCAGTTCGCAGGTACTGAAGAGGTTGCCACACGCGGACGCGGTAGTGACTGACAGACCTCAACTGCAACTGAGGGTGTTGAAGCACAAACACCAGGAGGTTTGGTTGAAAGAATACAGCCATTCTCATAATAACGCGGCCACTGACAACTCGTACATAGGGTCCGAACCTTTAGTTTGCGCCTCGGATACCAACACCACATGCTGGTGGGGGGGTCCCGAGACACAAAGGGGGGGAATAGTAGCCCAGACCCATGATGAGCCTTATCGAGGCCGGTGGGGGAATCGAGACTACGGACAACACCGTACGAGGCCGCCAGAGCATAAATCAAATCTAGTTGTAAACTCCCCTTTGAGAACAGTGAGGAGCAGACAGGCCCCTAGATGGGGATTATCTTAGAACACATCTAAGATAGTACTGAGGTGTACCACACTGGTCGTAAAGGAAGTCCAGTGGACTTGTCCACCTCCAAAACAAATGGCAACAATAATCATTCCTTGCCATGTGTGGTAGTCACTACATGACATCTAGTAAAATGCTCTAATCATGTATTCCTGTAGGATAACATTTCAGAATAAATCGGTAGGACGACTGGACCCTTGAGTACCAGTACCAATACCACAGTCAGCCCAGCAACACTCAGTAAGAGGATTAGTAACCTCACAAGTTAAATTGCTATTGATAATAGCAACATAGGAGTCACTCAGAGTGCAACGCGGGGAAGGGAATCTCCATTGCACTCATCCAATGGTTACACACACCACTAATAAATAGAACCCTCCGTTCAGGAGAAAAGTTATTAGAAGGCAGCAACCACGATCACACCACGTACGACTGGTCTAATACTTAGAGTACTTCCGTCATGAGGTTAGCTCCTCCGTGGATAACATAGCTATGAAGTATACTTCTTCATACCTACTGCCACTACAATAGTGGAAGACAGTGACTGGTAGTAAAACCACTACAGACTCCCTCGACACCAATTCTGACTGACCTCCAGGCATTGACCTAAAAATTACCTGACTACGTCAGACTCATTCTGAACAAGTTCTGATCTGCCAGGATACTTGGTTTCCTTCCCTTGACATGTGTGCTTGCGTACGCATAAACGCACATGTACAACGGAACATCCAATTAGGATTTATGCTAGGATCACTTAAGGGTCAGAGCAAAATACCAGCCTTAGTAAAGTTTAACATTTATTTTGAGGCCTTTAACTCTACAGCTACAGCACTCACCAGTTTTCTTCTCAGAAGTCCATAGGTCATCCCTGTAGACTGCCCAAAACGAGTGCCTTACAGCTGTAGACATATCATATAGTTATCAACTTAGGATAGTACCCTAACCAACACCCCGCAAATTAGAAGAGCCCTAGATATGACATTAGACAATGCCATGATAGGGTCATTTTGCCAAGACCATGGACGTTGATAGAATACAGTACAATTATATGGTTAAGGTGGCATAACTATGTTTTGTTTTGTTTATGCTTTCATTCATTTTGTTCCATTTTCTTCGGCATGTAGAAAGTGATAGAGCGATAAACAACTTCACCATATAACCATCAGTTAGTGCCACAACGCCGCTCATTTGGGAGGAAATGTAATGATATATTTCATGAGTGTGTGTGCGTGCGTGCGTTGTTAACATCTGCCTAAGTTACTGCCCAGATCTACCAGTCTGGACGACCAGACTATGGGTCCGGAATGGCGATCCCAATCCGGACCTCCGCTGCCCGGCCATGGAGCAGACTTTGAATTAGCTTTCATACCACCTAGCTTTATCTCCAAACCTCAGCTGAATATCTCAGGCAATCGTGGTTCTGCATGTAAAAGCGTTTCAATTGCAGGGGGAGCAACCAGGCATATCAACTGTACATCACATTGGCCATTCAGCACCAGTATCTGGGCTACTGTTGCGATCTAACTTTGTAATTGGGTGGAACATGAAGGTGTTTGTTAAATAAGGTCTCTCTTTTTTTCCCCATGTATACAATCAATATCTTTGTTGCCTTCTGACTTGTCAAGACTAAACTTTGTTGCATAGAATTTTTGAATGCTCTTTACTTAAAGTGGAACTGACTTCATTTTAACTACTTTGCAGATATGAAACAAACAGATAATCATAATATCAGTCAAAAATATTAAATTCCCAGTTCTTGCTACAAAACAAACTTTATAAGAGGTCTTTAAATAGGTTGTATTTGACTCAACGTTCCATGACATACACTAAGGCATTGTTGGCGGAATAGATGGATACATGATTAATATAATTCACCAATAAATGTATTGGTAGTCGAAGAAATGTTGATATCAGGTTGTAAATTACAGCTGGCCTGGTACATTGTTTGCTGTCTCCATTCGGGATGCACTGTTTCACTTTCAATGACTCAATATTTTGGACAAAAACTGACAAATGTAACTAAGGCTGGGCATGTCTTTCAATAGTTTGATTAACCTTTTCTCAATATAGGGGGTGCTGTTTCAACTTTGGAAAATATCGTCTCCAAATTAAACTTCCTCATACTCAATTCTTGCTCGTACAATATGCATATTATTATTACTATTGGATAGAAAACAATCTCTAGTTTCTAAAACAGTTTGAATTATGTCTGTGGGTGAACCAGAACTCTTTCTGCAGCGAAATCCATGACAGGAACTGCGAAGGTCTGAAAACGAGGCTCTGTTCTCAGATCAGTTTAAAGCTCTGTATGTATCCTATGGGTCGACATGAACTGCACCCGCCTTCCCCTGGATGTCAGTAACCAATGAGAAGTGGAATGGAGTTTCTACGTAATTCTCAGAGCTTATAAAAGGCCAAGGAACAAGGGGAGCTTTCTTTTCGACGTTCGTCATTGCGCAAAGCAAGACCTCAGGATGGCATTTTGAAACGCTCAGTTATCGACCTTAGATATATCCGTCTGTAATTTAATTCGATATAGGTGTTAGAAACATCATAACGAAGTTATTTTAAACCGAGTTATATCAGTTTATGCGAGTATATTGCTATTTTCGGAATTTCCTTAGTATTGCGTTTTGAGGACTAGGGCATGCTGTGGCCACATAGCTATTGTTAGCTGCTAATTCAGAAGTTGAAGACGACGTTTTACAACCAAGCAACGATTATTTTGGACAAAGGACCATTTGCCCAAGATTCTGATGGAAGCTCGTCCAAAAGTAAGAGCTATTTATGATGTTATTCCGTATTTATGTGAAAAAATGTAAACGGATTTGTCCGCCATTATTGCGGCACTAGTCTGGCTGTAACGCACACTGTATGTCTAGTAACGTTAATTTAAAAAATCTAACTCAGCGGTTGCATTAATAACTAATGCATCTTTCATTTGATGTCCAACCTGTATTTTTTTGTCAAGTTTACGATTATTTATTGATTAGATTAGGTGCCTTTCCAAGATGGCGCCGGCCAGAATGCATGACCTGTTGCCACTGATCACATTGTACAATGACAATTTGTGCTGCTAAATATGCACATTTTCGAACAAAACCTATATGCATTGTGTAATATGATGTTACAGGACTGTCATCTGAAGAATTCTGAGAAGGTTAGTGAAAAATTAATTTCTTTTGGTGGTGAATACGTTATCGCTATGTTTGGCTGGAATCAATGCTGTTGTCTGGTTTGCTATTGTGGTAAGCTGATATAACGATATATTGTGTTTTCGCTGTAAAACACTTAGAAAATCTGAAATATTGTCTGGATTCACAAGATCTGTGTCTTTCAATTGCTGAAATTGGAACGGAAATGGCGCCACACCAAACTGGAAGTCTTCCGACTAGCTTGGAAAGACAGTACCGTGCAGTACCGAAGAGCCCTCACTGCTGCTCGATCATCCTACTTTTCCAACTTAATCGAGGAAAATAAGAACAATCCAAAATTTCTTTTTGATACTGATGCAAAGCTAACTAAAAAGCAGCATTCCCCAAGAGAGGATGGCTTTCACTTCAGCAGTAATAAATTCATGAACTTCTTTGAGGAAAAGATCATGACCATTAGAAAGCAAATTACGGACTCCTCTTTGAATCTGCGTATTCCTCCAGGGCTTAGCTGTCCTGGATCTGCACAGCTCTACCAAGGCCTGGGATCGGGAGAGACACTTAAGTGTTTTAGTACTATATCTCTTGACACAATGATGAAAATAATCATGGCCTCTAAACCTTCAAGCTGCATACTGGATCCTATTCCTACTAAACTGCTGAAAGAGCTGCTTCCTGTGCTTGGCCCTCCTATGTTGAACATAATAAACAGCTCTCTATCCACCGGATGTGTACCAAACTCACTAAAAGTGGCAGTGATAAAGCCTCTCTTGAAAAAGCCAAACCTTGACCCGGAAAATATAAAAAACTATCGGCCTATATCGAATCTTCCATTCCTCTCAAAAATTTTTGAAAAAGCTGTTGCGCAGCAACTCACTGCCTTTCTGAAGACAAACAATGTATACGAAATGCTTCAGTCTGGTTTTAGACCCCATCATAGCACTGAGACTGCACTTGTGAAGGTGGTAAATGGCCTTTTAATGGCGTCAGACCGAGGCTCTGCATCTGTCCTCGTGCTACTAGACCTTAGTGCTGCCTTTGACACCATCGATCACCACATTCTTTTGGAGAGACTGGAAACCCAAATTGGTCTACACAGACCAGTTCTGGCCTGGTTTAGATCTTACCTGTCGGAAAGATATCAGTTTGTCTCTGTGAATGGTTTGTCCTCTGACAAATCAACTGTGCATTTCGGTGTTCCTCAAGGTTCCGTTTTAGGACCACTATTGTTTTCACTATATATTTTACCTCTTGGGGATGTTATTCGAAAACATAATGTTAACTTTCACTGCTATGCGGATGACACACAGCTGTACATTTCAATGAAACATGGTGAAGCCCCAAAATTGCCCTCGCTAGAAGCCTGTGTTTCAGACATAAGGAAGTGGATGGCTGAAAACTTTCTACTTTTAAACTCGGACAAAACAGAGATGCTTGTTCTAGGTCCCAAGAAACAAAGAGATCTTCTGTTAAATCTGACAATTCATCTTGATGGTTGTAAAGTTGTCTCAAATAAAACTGTGAAGGACCTCGGCGTTACTCTTGACCCTGATCTCTCTTTTGACGAACATATCAAGACTGTTTCAAGGACAGCTTTTTTCCATCTACGTAACACTGCAAAAATCAGAAATTTTCTGTCCAAAAATGATGCAGAAAAATTAATCCATGCATTTGTTACTTCTAGGTTAGACTACTGCAATGCTCTACTTTCCGGCTACCCGGATAAAGCACTAAATAAACTTCAGTTAGTGCTAAATTCGGCTGCTAGAATCTTGACTAGAACCAAGAAATTTGATCATATTACTCCAGTGCTAGCTTCCCTACACTGGCTTCCTGTTAAGGGAAGGGCTGATTTCAAAGTTTTACTGTTAACCTATAAAGCGTTACATGGGCTTGCTCCTACCTATCTTTCCGAGTTGGTCTTGCCGTACATACCAATACGTACGCTACGGTCACAAGACGCAGGCCTCCTAATTGTCCCTAGAATTTCTAAGCAAACAGCGGGAGGCAGGGCTTTCTCCTATAGATCTCCATTTTTATGGAACAGTCTGCCTACCCATGTGAGAGACGCAGACTCGGTCTCAACCTTTAAGTCTTTACTGAAGACTTATCTCTTCAGTAGGTCATATGATTGAGTGTAGTCTGGCCCAGGAGTGTGAAGGTGAACGGAAAGGCTCTGGAGCAACGAACCGCCCTTGCTGTCTCTGCCTGGCCGGTTCCCCTCTCTCCACTGGGATTCTCTGCCTCTAACCCTGTTACAGGGGCTGAGTCACTGGCTTACTGGTGCTCTTTCATGCCGTCCCTGGGAGGGGTGCGTCACTTGAGTGGGTTGAGTTACTGACGTGATCTTCCTGTCTGGGTTGGCGCCCCCCCCTTGGTTTGTGCTGTGGTGGAGATCTTTGTTGGCTATACTCGGCCTTGTCTCAGGATTATAAGTTGGTGGTTGAAGATATCCCTCCAGTGGTGCGGGGGCTGTGCTTTGGCAAAGTGGGTGGGGTTATATCCTTCCTATTTGTCCCTGTCCGGGGGTATCTTCGGATGGGGCCACAGTGTCTCCTGACCGCTCCTGTCTCAGCCTCCAGTATTTATGCTGCAGTAGTTTGTGTCGGGGGGCTAGGGTCAGTTGGTTGTACCTGGAGTACTTCTCCTGTCTTATCCAGTGTCCTGTGTGAATTTAAGTATGCTTTCTCTAATTCTCTCGTTCTCTCTTTCTTTCTCTCTCTGAGAACCTGAGCCCTAGGACCATACGCCAGGACTACCGGGCATGACGACTCCCTGTTGCCCCCAGTCCGCCTGGCCTTGCTGCTATTCCAGTTTCAACGGTTCTGCCTGCGGTTACGGAACCCCTACCTGTCCCAGACCTGCTGTTTTCAACTCTTAATGATCGGCTATGAAAAGCCAACAGATTTATTCCTGATTATTATTTGACCATGCTTGTCATTTATGAACATTTTGAAAATCTTGGCTCTCTATAATTTTCTCCTTCTCTCTTTCTTTCTCTCGGAGGACCTGAGCCCTGGGACCATACGTCGGGACTGCCGGGCGTGGTGGCTCCTTGCTGTCCCCAGTCCGCCTGGCCTTGCTGCTGTTCCGGTTTCAGCTGTTCTGCCTGCGGTTATGGAACCGCCACCTGTCCCAGACCTGTTGTTTTTCAACTCTTAATGATCGGCTATGAAAAGCCAACTGAATATTATTCATGATTATTATTTGACCATGCTTGTCACTTATGAACATTTTTGAACATCTTGGCATAGTTCTGTTATAATCTCCACCCGGCACAGCCAGAAGTGGACTGGCCACCCCTCATAGCCTGGTTCCTCTCTAGGTTTCTTCCTAGGTTTTGGCCTTTCTAGGGAGTTTTTCCTAGCCACCGTGCTTCTACACCTGCATTCTAGCTGTTTGGGGTTTTAGGCTGGGTCTCTGTACAGCACTTCGAGATATTAGCTGATGTACGAAGGGCTATATAAAATAAACTTGATTGATATACAATAGATATGTTATCAGACTGTCATCTGATGAAGTTTTTTCTTGGTTAGTGGCTATTTATATCTTTATTTGGTCGAATTGGTGATAGCTACTGATGGAGTGAAAAAATGGTGGAGTAAGAAAAATTGTGTCTTTTGCTAACGTGGTTAGCTAATAGATTTACATATTGTGTCTTCCCTATAAAACATTTTAAAAATCAGAAATGGTGGCTAGATTCACAAGAAGTGTATCTTTCATCTGGTGTCTTGGACTTGTGATTTAATGATATTTAGATGCTAGTATTTACTTGTGACGCTATGCTAGGCTATGCTAGTCAGCTTTTTCACTGGTGGGGGTGCTCCCGTTTGGGAGGAACTAGAAGTTAATCATATCTGGATAGGCTATCTGGGAATTAAACTTTGACCTGTTGAGGCTGGGGGCGCTGTTGTCACTATTTATGCTAATCGTGTAATTTTTGAAACGGCTTCCCACAAAATTCTTGATCGTACAATATGCATATTATTATTATTATTGGATAGAAAACAGTCTATAGTTTCTATAGGAGTTGAAATTTTGTCTCTAAGTGGAACAGAACCCATTCTACAGCAATTTCCCTGACATGGAGTCAGATTTCAGAAATGTTGGCCCCTGATCTGGAGTCAGTTAAAAGGGCACTGTTATTGCTATGAGTATACGGACACTGCTTACGTCTTCCCCTGGATGCCTTTACGTGATGACGATTTGAATGGGGTCGATTGCGCGTTCACAGGCACTATAAATTAAAAAACCCTGTAGCTAGCAAGTCTTTTCTTGGTGCGTCATGCGCGTGGAGGACACCGACCCGCACCTGTTCCAAGCATTACTGTTGGGAGTAATCTTTCTCCGGTCATGTTAAGACTCGTTATAGGAGTTAAAAACATCATAAGGTAGTTAATTTAAATCGTTTTATAGCAATTTATATCCGTTTAGTGCGATTTTGGGACATTTATTTCTGAAACGCTGTGAATAGCTGGGCACGCTTCCAGTTCATCCCGAACGCAGTTGGCATTTCCACATGGCAAGAGGACAGCTTTCCACCAAAAGACGATTAGACCCAAGAAAGGATCCTTTGCCCAAGATACTGATGGAAGAACAGCTCAAAGTAGGAACAATTTATTATGATAAATCGTGTTTCTGTCGAAAAATGTTAGTGGCTTAGGACGCCATTTTTTTTGACGTAGCTTCGCTTGGCGCAAACTGTATTGAAAAGTAAGGATAATTTAAAAAATGTAATTCCGCGATTGTATTAAGAATTAAATTGTCTATCAATCCCTGTCCACCCTATATTTTTTAGTCACGTTTATGAGTATTTATGTATAAGAGTAGATCACTGTCTAATATGGCGCACGGACATTTTCTCACCAGCTGGGCTACATTTCACATTGTCTAACCATGATTTTGGTGGCTAAATATGCACATTTTCGAACAAACTGTATATGCATGTTGTAATGTGATGTTACAGGGGTGTCATCTGAAGAATTCTGAGAAGGATAGTGAAAAAAATAATATATTTTGGCGATGTTGACGTTATCGCTCACTTTGGCTAGAATCAATGCTGGGCTGCTATGTGCTATGTGCTATGCTAATATAACGATTTATTGTGTTTTCGCTGTAAGACACTTAGAAAATCTGAAATATTGTCTGTATTCACAGGATCTGTGTCTTTCGATTAGTATATTCTGTGTATTTTTACGAAATGTTTGATGATTAGTAAGTAGGTAAACACGTTGCTCTATGTAGTTATTCTAGTCCATTTGTGACGGTGGGTGCAATTGTAACCTATGCCATCTACCTGAAATATGCACATTTTTCTAACAAAACCTATCCCATACCATAAATATGTTATCAGACTGTCATCTGATGAGTTTCTTTCTTGGTTAGGGGCTATAAATATCTTAGTTTAGCCGAATTGGTGATAGCTACTGGTGTTGGTGGACAAATAAAAGATGGTGGATTATGCTAATGTGTTTTTAGGTAATAGATGTACATCTTTACATATTGTGTCTTCCCTGTAAAACATTTTAAAAATCGGACATGTTGGCTGGATTCACAAGATCTGTGTCTTTCATTAGCTGTATTGGACTTTAATGTGTGAAAGTTAAATATTTAAAAAAAATATTTTTTTTGAATTTCGCGGCTCTGCCTTTTCAGTGGGGGTGGGGGGGGTGCTCATCCTAGACAGGTTAAACAATAATTCCGCCATGAATTTTGGTGCGGTCTCGCTTTAGCGCACGCTGTATGCGCAGTAACGTTAATTTTAAAAATCTAACACAGCGGTTGCATTAAGAACTAATGTATCTTTCATTTGCTGTCAAACCTGTATTTTTTTGTCAAGTTTATGAATAGTTATCGATTAGATTAGGTGCCTCTCCAAGGTGGCGCCGGACAGATTGCTTGAAGTTTGGCCACTACTCACATTGTATAACCACGATTTGTGCCGCTACATATGCACATTTTCGAACAAACCCTATATGCATTGTGTAATATGATGTTACAGGACTCTCATCTGAAGACGTTTATGAAGGTTAGTCAAAAATGATATATATTTTGCTTGCTTGTTACGATCGCTAACCTTTGCTGCTGGTAAACAGTGTTGTGTTTCTGGCTATTGTGGTAAGCTAATATAATGCTATATTGTGTTTTCGCTGTAAAACACTTAAATAATCTGAAATATTGGCTGGATTCACAAGATGTTTGTCTTTCATTTGCTGTACGCTGTGTATTTTTCATAAATGTTTTATGATGAGTATTTAGGTAATTCACGTTGCTCTCTGTAGTTATTCTAGTCGCTTTGGTGAGAGTTGTGATGGTGGCTGCAATGGTAAACTATGATTTATACCTGAAATATGCACATTTTTCTAACAAAACATGTGCTATACAATAAATATGTTATCAGACTGTCATCTGATGAAGTTGTTTCTTGGTTAGTGGCTATTTATATCTTTATTTGGTCGAATTTGTGATAGCTACTGATGCAGTAAAAAAATGGAGTAAAAAAAGTGGTGTCTTCTGCTAACGTGGTTAGCTAATAGATTTACATATTGTGTCTTCCCTGTAAAACATTTTAAAAATCAGAAATGAAGGCTGAATTCACAAGATGTGTATCTTTCATCTGGTGTCTTGGACTTGTGTTTTAATGATATTTAGATGCTAGTATTTACTTGTGACGCTATGCTAGGCTATGCTAGTCAGCTTTTTTACTGGTGGGGGTGCTCCCGGATCCAGGATTGGGAGGAATTAGAGGGAATACCCCTCCCCCCCTTTTCAATTTCCGCCTGAAGACATACCCAAATCTAACTGTCTCTAGCTCAGGCCCAGGAGCAAGGATATTTATATTCTTGGTACCATTTGAAAGAAAACACTCTGAAGTTTGTGTAAATGTGAATTGAATGTAGGAGAATAAAACACAATAGATCTGGTTTTGATAATACAATGAAAAAAAACATACGTTTTTTCATTTTAATTGTTGTATCATCATAATTAAAATGAACAAGATAAAACAAACATCTAGATATGAACATGGGAACAATTTCAGTGAAAAACATAAGAAGGCAACAGTACTTGTGCAAAGTTTCAGAATGATACCTTCCAAAATGAGTGTGCTACATGACATTTATCATGAGGTCACCCAGGTGTCCCACACAAGTAGCCCAAATGTACCCAAGTGGCCAAATTGGTGAAGGTATACATTCTGAAACAAATAACTATATACAAAATACCAAAATGGTATTCTAACACGCCCCAGAAAAAATTGAGGAAAAAAAAAAAAAAAGTTTTTTATACAATTTTTGGGGAATTTTTCTTATACATTTTTTTCCCCAAAAAATAAATAAAATATACATTTACAAAATAACATGGGTGACTATTTACACTTTCAATATTTGGAAGACCCTCAGTTCTCTATCAAATCAAATGTATTTACATAGCCCTTCCTACATCAGCTAATGTCTCAATGTGCTATACAGAAACCCGGCCTAAAACCCCAAACAGCAAGCAATGCAGGTGTAGAAGCACGGTGGCTAGGAAAAACTAGAAAGGCAAAACCTAGGAAGAAACCTAGAGAGGAACCAGGCTATGAGGGGTGGCCAGTCCTCTTCTGGCTGTGCCGGGTAGATATCACAGTGGTTGTAGAGGGTGCAACAGGACAGCACCTCAAGAGTAAAAATGAACAGTTTAGGTAGGGTTCCATAGCTGCAGGCAGAACAGTTGAAACTGGAACAGCAGCAAGGTCGGGTGGACTGGGGACAGCAAGGAGTCATCATGCCAGGGGGTCATGACGCATGGTCCTGGGGCTCAGGTTCTCAGAGAAAGAAGGAGAGAAAGAGAGAGCATACTTAAATTCACACAGGATAAAACAGGAACAGTACTCCAGACATAACATAACCCCACCCACTTTGCCAAAGCTCTACACAATATTCTGCTGTCGATGCCAGATGCTATAGCAGTCTCTTTCTGATGTAAAGCAGAGGGTCACCGAGCATGTGGTGCATGTGATGGGCGACTTCATCTTACAAACAACACAGCAACGCCTCCATGCTGTGCCCTTTTGGCCCTTAGGCACATCCATGTCTGCACAAATATATCTGGGCAGATGAACACTTGTGGCAGGTGCAGAAGGAACAGGGCTTAGTGCAGTGGTGCTGTAGGCAGCAAGCTCCTTGATGAGCTGCTCTCTGAAGGCTTTCTGTGTGAGGAAGGGCTTTCCACATCTCTTCGCCATTTCCTTCTGTAGGATGAATGCATTCACCACAGCAATGTCGACGAAATGATAGAATAACGTCTTGTACCACTTCATCGTCTTATGGAGAACATTATAATAGCCTATCAGCGCATCTGATAGGTCCACACCTCCCATGCTCTTGTTGTAGTCCTTCACTGCAGTTGGAATGGGGACATTTTTGGTGGTCCAATTCCCAGTGCCATCCTTGATACGCCGGGCAACATGATCCCCATTGAAGGACTTGTGTATAGTTGAACACATCACGACTTCGCGAGTATCCATCCACTTTACAAAAAGCAGGCCATCTTCGCGTATCCATCGCATGGCCCCCCGCTCAGCCCGCTTAGGCATGTCATTCACCTTGGTCTTCGGAAAGCCCACCCTGTTGGTGCGAATGGTGCCACAAGCCCACACTTCCCGCTTCCTCGGGTCTGTGAACAGGGTAGGGCTTGTGTAGAAGTTATCCACAAATAACTTGTAGCCCTTCCCAAGCAGTTGGAAATCCAATAACTCCATCACAGAGTCATAGCTAAGTCCCATACCAGTCGCACAAGTGTTCTTCCCCTCATAGACAAAGAAATTGCATGTGTAGGCACACACAGAATCAGCCAAAACAAACAGCTTGTAACCCCACTTGGTTGGCTTGTTACGCATGTATTGTTTGAGGCCAATTCTGGCCTTTGAGGCTACCATCCTCTCATCGATGGACAGGTTCTGGGCTGGCTGAAAGTAGGTTTTGCAGTCCTCAACAATGCTGGAGTAGAGAGGTTTGATTTTGCACAGTCTATCAAACGTTGCTGTGCCTTTCTTCTTGTCATTCTCTTCATCAACCTTTGGGTCACTGATGTGTAGGGCCTGTGAAACAACCAGAAACCTTTTGCAGGACATAACAGTCATGGGGAAAGGCAGTTGGTATAGTGATGACGTCTTCCAGTAGTCAGTCAGGCTCTTCAGCTTCACCAGCCCCATGTAGATGACCATTGAAAGGTAGCAGTAAAAGTCTGACATGGATACGGGCTTCCATGCTACCTTTTTGCCTGCCTGCTTCTTCTTCCCAAACTTATTCGTGTTAGACACGAGTGAACCTACAACAGAATGGGTGAAAAACAACTGGAAAAGCTCAAGTGGGCTGTATGTTGTACTCGAGTTCACCTGAGGTCCAGGCTCCCTTTTCGGTCGGAAAGTTGGCTGGGGTGGCTCCACATCATCTTCCAGGACAGTGTGCCAACGCCCTTCTGTCCCTTCTTTAGCAGGTGGCACACTTCCCCTCTTCCGCTTCTTTGTCGGCACCTTCACACCGGTAGATGGCCCAGAGACAGCAGGGGTCCGGCTGGAAGAACAAGTTGGCGCTGGGGGCTCTGCTGGGGGCTCCCAGTCGGAATCAGTGCCACTGTGAATCAACATTTTCAGTTAGAATAGTTTCACATATGAGCCCTGTATCAACAGGTATAATAAACATATACATTTTTATTTAGAGAGAGAGAACATGGAACTAAACAATCACTGGTTTCAAATCATATCTGAGGCCATGCTACCATAACAAAGTACAGTACACATGCTAGCTGTATGTGTTGGAGTAGAGTACACATGCTAGCTTTATGTGTTGGCTGTTACATTCTACAGAAATACATTTTTATTTATTTATTTAGAGAGAGAGAACATGGAACTAAACAATCACTGGTTTCAAATCATATCTGAGGCCACGTGTACGTTACACATTTCATAAAATGTGCATATATTGCAAATAAAACTAAAAACAATCGCTAATAACATTTTATATTACAAACAACGGCATTAGCATGACAAGAACTTACCAATCCAAAACGATATCCTCTCCTTCTAAGAAATTTGCCTCCGTATCAGAATCAAATGAACACGCTCCAACCGATTCTTCCTCAGATAACATTTCTGTATCTGTATCACGATCAATTTCTTCCAAAATTGCCTCTACATTACTAAATCTAGTCTTGGACTTAGCTTTCCCAGACTTATTCACCATGATGTTCGATGAAATTAATGTTGAATAAAGTTGAAGATGCGCGTTGCCGATATACCGCTGTGCTTAATAACTTTCAGACCTTCCTCGTTGAAATGCGTTTTGAAAAGACTTCTGTTGCGCACACGTTCTCCGTGTGAGTTAGTCTCCAAACAAATTACCATTTGATAGTGCAATTTACCTCTGTTCATTGGCTATCTAACCAGCTAGATTTCAAGACGATGAGTGGTCATTGGGTTAAAATACAGTCAATCAAAGAGACAGTGGTCATCCGATTGGTATGCAAATGAGGTCGGAGGTCGATGTCTTCCAATCGTTTTTTTCGGATCAATACGTCCCGCAAAATGACCCATCAAGTTTGGTTGTGTTACAGACAAAGAGTTGATTTCAATGAAACCAAACTTGACTGGATAACGTCAGGTTTAGTCAATGTATTTAGGTCGGCTGTTTCGCCGAAAATCTAATGACATGAAATTCAACGACATAAGCGTTCACAAAATGTTTCGTGTTAGGCTATAAAAAATGGATTTAACCGAACAAAAGACCATTCAGTGTGTAACAATGAGCCTTGGGATTGCAAACAGAGAAAGATTTTCAACAGGTAAACCATTTCTTTCAACACAATCTGTGATAATGTTACGCTTGTGCTGGTTGAAAAGTATTTATTTATGGAGCGCTGAGCTCAGATAATCGCATCCTATTCTTTCGCAGTAAATCATTTTTTAAATCTGACAACGCAGTTAGATTTGCAAGATTCGAGGCTTTTGAAGCATGTGAGACACTTGTATTTTCATGAATGTTTAATATGACTATTTGTGGCGAACACCGTATGTTGTCTATTTTCAATCCCGGATCCGGGATCAGTACTAAGTAAAGGTTTTAATGCAATCGCAGTGTTAGAATTCTAAAAAATAACTTCATTACGATATGCAGCTTCGGTATAGCTAGAGTACCCAAAAGCTGGGCGCCGACGCCTAGTTCACATGTACGACAGATATATGAAATAGCATCATAAAATGTTTACTACTTTTGCTGATCTTCCATCAGAATGTTAGACAAGGTGTCCTTTGTCAAGAACAATCGTTGTTTGGATTTAGAACGGCCTCTTTCCCTCTCGATTTAGCAAGCACACTAGCATAGTGGCACGAATCTCTCCATGTCAACAAACGGAAGGGAACGGAACACGGCAAAACTCCCGAAAAATTTTCAATAATCTTATTTAACTATATTGAAAAAACATACTTTACGATGATATGGTCACATGTATCAAATAAAATCAAAGCCGAAGATAGTAGTCGCCTATAACGGCAGCTAAACAGAAGGCAAATCCAGGTTCCTTCTCGCGCTCTCCAGAAACCCGGAAATGGGGGACACGTCATACAAAGAGCTTGTATTCCACTTCAGACCAAGATAAACGTTCAATTTCTTCTCTCACCGCCTCTTGACATCCAGGGGAAGGTGTATGAAGTGCATGTATACTAATACGTATCATGCCCATTTATAGGCAGGACCTAGAAGAGAGCCTCGATTTCTGACTTTCCACTTCCTGGTCAGGAAGTTTGTGCCAAATGAGTTCTGTTTGACTCACAGATATAATTCAAACGGTTTTAGAAACTAGAGAGTGTTTTCTATCCAATAGTAATAATAATATACATATTGTACGAGCAAGAATTGAGTACGAGGCCGTTTGAAATGGGCACCTTTTATCTGGCTACTCAATACTGCCCCTGCAGCCCAAACAGGTTAATGCAATCGGCGTGTTAGAATTCTAAAAATAACTTCATTACGCTATGCAGTTTACGTTATGGCGAGAGCGTGCCCAAAACCTGGCCGCAAACGACTAGTTCACATGTACGACAGATATATGAAATAACATCATAAAATGGGTCCTACTTTTGCTGATCTTCCATCAGAATGTTGTCCTTTGGGGTCCTTTGTCCAGAACAATCGTTGTTTGGATTTAGAATGTCCTCTTCTCCAGTCAATTAGCACGGAAAGCTAGCAAAGTAGCGCGAAGCTCTCCTTCGTGAACAAACGCAGAAAAAGCAACACGCCTAACGTCCCGAAAAAATTTCAATAATCGAATAAAACTATATTGAAAAAACATACTTTACGATGATATTGTCACATGTATCAAATAAAATCAAAGCAGGAGATATTAGTCGTCTATAACGACAGCTTATCAGAAGGCAAATCCAGGTCCCTTCGCGCGCTCTCCAGAAAACAGGAAACTGGTGACACGTCATACAAAGAGCTTTTATTCGACCCCAGATCAAGTTATACACTTCATTTTGTCTCTCACTGCCTGTCGACATCTAGTGGAAGACGTATGAAGTGCATGTATACTGATATATATCAAGGACATTTATAGGCAGGCCCTAGAACAGAGCATCGATTTCAGATTTTCCACTTCCTGTCAGGAAGTTTGTTGCAAAATGAGTTCTGTTTTACTCACAGCTATAATTCAAACGGTTTTAGAAACTAGAGAGGGTTTTCTATCCAATAGTAAAAATAATATGCATATTGTAGGAGCAAGAATTGAGTACGAGGCCGTTTGAAATGGGCACCTTTTATCCGGCTACTCAATACTGCCCCTGCAGCCCAAACAGGTTAATGAAAGTTTGATTATTAGAGTAATTTATTTGAATTTGGCGCTCTGCATTTTCTCTGGCTTTTGGCCAAGTGAGACAGTAGCGTCCCACCTAAACTCTGATTTTTGGATATAAATATGAACTTTACCAAACGAAACATACATGTATTGTGTAACATGATGTCCTATGAGTGTCATCTGATGAAGATCATCAATGGTTAGAGATTCATTTTATCTCTATTTCTGCTTTTTGTTACTCCTCTCTTTGGCTGGAAAAATGGCTGTTTTTCTGTGGCTATGTACTGACCTAACATAATCGCAAGGTGTGCTTTCGCCGTAAATCGTTTTTGAAATCAGACATGTTGGCTGGATTCACAACAAGTGTAGCTTTAATTTGGTGTCTTTCATGTGTGATTTCATGAAAGTTAAATTTTTATAGTAATTTATTTGAATTTGGCGCTCTGTATTTTTACTGGCTTTTCGCCAAGTGGGACGTTAGCGTCCCACATATCCCAGAGAAGTTAACGGGATTGCAGCTCTAAGAAGTTTTAAAGGAGTTTTGGATATGAGTGATGGGCACATGGCTTACTTATTCCAACCGGAGAATTCAACTGTGAAGATTTTCACAGACAGCTGCCCCAGCCTCCTTTATCAAACAAAACCCGTGAGTTTTTTTCCTGCGCTGCGTATGAGAGAATGGCTTAAGATACGGCTAGCACTATGTCAAATTGAACACGCCCTGAGTGGTACATCCCTGTCCGGCTATGCGTTGGAAGAGATGGTGTGCGGGCGCGATGATTTGAAAGTCATAAGAATCTCTTCAATGGTGTATAGCCCCAACTCCAAAGTGACAATTTTAGCATGTGCCCAATATGATAGTACAAATGCTCCAAATCAGTTAGTTCACATGTATTTTCCAAAGCCTGCAAGGATGTGAACTATTTTATGACTGTCTTTAGCTTTAAGTGGTGTGATTACCATATATTCCTAACCATGATGAAAAAGCTGGACAATCTTTTCCAAAATGGTGAACAATTATGCAGCTGGGCGCTTCTATCCTTAAGACATACCCAGGGTCTACATGCAAGACGTTTGATCTATCCAAGGAATGAAAACTTACAGAATGTGGAATGTGTGGGATATCTAGCGCGCAAGAGAGCCTGTGTTGACAATGGTGAATTGGAAACGGATTGATGTTAGGGCTAACTCTATAGCCGGCCCCTTTATCTGTAAGAAAGTAATAGTACATTTTTTTTATTAAGTATAGAATGTTTTAAAAGGTCTGTACTAAATATTTTGAATAAATAAAGTTTTTTAAAATTGTATCTCACCTTTAACGCATGGAATATCACGCTCCCTCTCTCCCTGGGTGTCTGAGAAAGACAGGTGAGTGTGTGTGTGCGTGTGCGTGTGCGTGTGCGTGTGTGCATGTGCGTACGCGTGCGGGCGTGTATGTGTGTGTGTTTCAAAAACAATGGGTTTTCGAGGTTGTGTGTCAGCATGGGGTGTTTGGAACCAGGTAGGCCCTTTCGTGTCATTAACACACAAGCCTTTCAAACCCGAAATTATTCCCCCCCAAGAAGATGTGGGGGCTCAAAAGTCAAAACCCACAGTCCCAATTTAAACGCTCTAGACACCACCCAAGGTTTAAAAACAATGTTATTTCTAATCAACACCGGTACTAATGTTTCATTATGCATACTGGGTGTCCCCAAAAACAGCAGGCGTTATATCCCCTGAGGATGTAGGAAGCAAAAGGCAATCACGCCACCCCTGCATATAAAAGGTCTAGACAGCCCCCCTAAGGTTGAAAAACAATGTTTATTCTCTAAACAACCCCCTTACTATCGGTTCATTTTTGAATAGAGGATGTCGCACGAAAAACACTAAACTTCCCCCCACGCTCTGTAAATTCATACCACACTATGTCTCGGTCACTACAGAGGTCCTGCTGAAAACCCTTTTCCTGCGTTTCTGCACGCCTACACAGATGGAAACTTTTGAAGGTGAGGATATTAATATAATCGATTTTAGGGTGCATAAGGTATTTTCTGGGAATTGTTTGGATATTAAGTAATTAATGCATTGTTGGGAACTATCTCTTTCTCTCTATAATATTAAACCGGTGTTATATATGTTTTTACAGGTATTCTAAAACGGGTGGACAACGATTTTTCATGTATATATTTACGTTAATTGCACGTATTTTTATAAGTTAAAATGTATATATTTTGTATACAAAAATGTTAATATTATCTAACGTCTATAGGTTATCCGTCATTTACCCAGTTGCTACCGGGAATAATTGATTTGGATCAGCCATCATGAGATGGGGGTTCTCAGAAGCAAACAGCGCCCGGTCCTTTACATAGCCCATCACCATCATGCTATTTTCAACGTAAGTCCAAAAATGTAATCCATAATAATATTTTTTATACAATATATTTATACATTAAAACAAAAAGGGTACCCTATTTTAAAAGCTAATTTTGAGTTTACAGCGGACAGCCCCCCAGCAAGGATATGTGATGCATTATGGACTCGATGAAACAGACAGTATTCTGCCTTTTTGTATGAAAGGTTTTCCAAACACTCCAAGAACTGAGGCTATAACCAGCAGATCCACACCCCCGGGAACCTCAAGCCAATCGCTCCATAATCTGGCATTTACGAGGCTTCATAGTCCTTCACAACTCCGCACAACTGTGGCCCAAGCGCATTGCGCAGAATCACCCCAGCCCGAGAAGGGCTACAGGGCTGAAAATGTACGGATTCAAGAACTGGCACTCTATGGATACGGTATGACCCCATTATACATTTGTTATTAGTTATACGTTTTTTATTAGTTATATATTTTTTGATAGAATATGTTAAAACAATGTAAAATAATGTTGTTTTTTTACTCCAACGATACACGCCCGGGAGAATCTGCAAAGCCAGTTTCTTTCAGACTCCTCCCCGGCGTATACCAGCACAGAAGACCCCACACATCGAGAGCACATGGAGGATTTCGTCACCCAGGACATCCACAGTAAAACACTGAAACCGGATGATTTCAACGTTTTAAATGACAATTCTGAGCTCGACGATTTGCTGTTGTACGAAGTGGCCAGCCATCTTGATACAGCCAATTCTGAGATAGAAACAATATTCAGTCAAGATATTCTAAAACTGGAAGACACCGATTTTTCCGATATATCTTTATGTCAAGTGTATGTATTTTTTATGATAAAATGTATATATTTTGTATAAATATAGTTTAATATTATTGTAGAAAAGGCCCATGGAGTTGGTGGAAGAGTCCTTGACATCAAGAGTCCTTGATGTCCAGATCTCATCCCCATAAACGGAGGAATTCGCCAACGACTGATCTCGCTACTTTCTCTTCCTTAACTCTGTCTAATCCAAAAGTTCTGTGCGTCCATGAATCCACGTAAATCCACCGAATCTGTTACATTAAGCTGAACTATCTGTTGCGATTGGGAGAGTGGGCTTAGAGTGCGGTTTAGAGCACATGTTTGAAATCTATTGTGTAATGTGAATGGTCAATGATCACGGCCCTACGGATCATCACAGGCCAACAGCCAGTCGAAGTGCAGGGCGCCAAATTCAAAAAACTGAAATCTCATAATTAAAATTTCTCAGACATTCATGTGTCTTATATAATTTTAAAGGTAATCTTGTTGTTAATCCAACCAAAGTGTCCTATTTCAAAAAGGCTTTTCAGCGAAAGCACTACAAACGATTATGTTAGGTCACCACAAAACCACAATAATCACAGCCATTTTTTCCAGCTAAAGGTAGCTTCACAAAAAACAGAATAGAGATAAAAGGAAGCACTAACCTTCGATTATTTTCATCAGATGACACCAATAGGACTTCATGTTACACAATACATGCATGTTTTGTTTGATAAAATTCATATTTATATAAAAAAATCAGAGTTTACATTGAGGCGACTAGATTCACTAGTTGCAAAAACATCAAGTGACTTTGCATAGCCACATCGTTTCAACGAAATACTCATCATAAATATAGATGATAATACAAGTTATACACATGGAATTATAGATATACCTCTCCTTAATGCAACCGCTGTGTCAGATTTCAAAAAACTTTACAGAAAAAGAAACGCACGCTATAATCTGAGACGGCGCTCAAAATACCACAGCTGCAAAGATGGCGTCAACATAAACACGAAAATACATTATAAATATTCCCTTACCTTTGATGATCTACATCAGAAAGCACACCAGGAATCCCAGGTCCACAATAAATGTTTGTTTTGTTCGAAAAAATCCGTTATTTATGTCCAAATACCTTCTTTTGTTAGCGCGTCTGGTTTACATATGCAAACGCTAATTCTGGTCAGCGTTATATCGTACAAAAACTTCAAAAAGTGATATTACCGGTCGAAGAAACATGTCAAACTAAGTACACAATCAATCATTAGGATGTTTTTAACATATAGCTTCAATAAAGTTCCAACCGGAATATTTCTTCTTGTCTTCGTGAGCCATGGAACGCAAGTGACTTCCACGAGGATAAAGCATGATCAGAAAATGGCTGCTTGATGGACACCTGACTGATTCTGCTCTCATTCTCTCCCACAACATCATAGAAGTCTCATTATCATTTCTATTGATGGTAGACATCTACTGGAACCCTTAGGCAGTGCACAATCATTCATAACTCAAGGGGATTTCTTTAGGGACTGTGGTGAATACATACAAGCTCAGATTTCTGACTTCCTGTTTTGATTTCAACTCAGGATTTTGCCTGCCAATATGAGTTCTGTTAATCTCACAGACATAATTCAAACAGTTTTAGAAACTTTAGAGTGTTTTCTATCCCATACTATCCCATACTAATAATAATAATATATAATTTCATCCAAGCTACTCAATACTGCCCCTTCAGCCATAAGAAGTTAATCAAAGCCTGTGAATGACCCGGACGAACGGCCGGAGATACAGACACTTTTTCTTTTAAAGCGTTGCCCCAACACTTTTAAACTAAAGTCACCGTCTTGGGCAGACATCAGACAAAACTCCTCCTTGGCCCTGGTTAATTTTAGTCTTAAATCAAACAAATTTAAGAGTAAACGTTCTTAAAAGAAAATGTCAGAGTCTATAGGCCCTAGCAAATGAAACTCTCGAGATTCGGCACAGTAGCGAGCACGTGCATCCAGTCCTTTGTTTGCACCGGTGGAAGGGTCTATCGATTCCATAGAGACTCCTGCAGTATCCTTGCTAAAAAACCCGACACTGAATTGTGTCTTGAGAGTGTCTTCGGAGTAGTTTAGTAAACACTCCATGATGGCCCTTTAAGGGTATGTGGCACTGCTTTGACTGATTATGCGTTCACCCAAAGTCACATCCACTTGGGAGAAGATGGTCGCCAAGGGGTAATTCATGAGACTCGCTTTGGCATCGTTTGCAATATTAGGTCATCTCTTTTGGTCACTTTGAAACGTAAATGCAATGAGATGTTGTTGAGGTCCAGATAGTTGTCACTGTGGCCTGGTATGAAAAATTCTATAGACCGTTGTCTGTAATGGCAGAGAGTGGGGCTATCTCCACATAACAGGACCTATCTATTGACAATTGGGTTAAGGGGGCCGTGAAAAGATCGAGCTCTGTCTTTACAGCTTCAGAGGACATGCGGTGTAAAAGAGCCATGTTGCTTGATCTTTTAGAAAATACTTCAAAGTTTTTTTTTTGCCATTTTTGGTCCAGACTTTCTCACTTTACCTCGTCTTTGACTTACTGACTTTCTTTTCAAGTCTGCACAGACTTTGTTTACAGTAGTGTTCTGGCGGCCACTGACCGTCGACCTATCCCCTCAGGTGACACCGACACGGGGGCTAGCTTCACCCGGCAGCTCCTGTCCCTGGGGGCGGAGCCGGGCTTGTGGTCATGCTGGACCAACATGAGTGCCCTGCACAGGCCACCTACTTCGACGTGCCCAAGCTCATCCGGGTGGTCCTGCATGCCTCCCAGCACAGGGGTGAGCAATAGAAGCATTAAACAAGGTTCTAAAGACTGTTGACATCTAGCGGAAGCCTTAGGAAGTGCAAAATGACCCCATAGTCACTGTCTTCGATAGGCAAAGAGTTGAAAAACTACAAACCTCAGATTTCCCACTTCCCGGTTGGATTTTTCTCAGGTTTTCACCTGCCATATGAGTTATGTTATACTCACAGACATCATTCAAACAGTTTTAGAAATGTCAGAGTTTTGTCCATCCAATTCTACTAATAATATGCATATATTAGCAACTGGGATTGAGTAGCAGGCAGTTTACTCTGGGCACGCTTTTCATCCAAACGTGAAAATTCTGCCCCCTATCCCAAACAAGTCTTAACCTGTTGGGGATGGGGGCGCTGTTTAGACTATTTATGCTAATGTGGCTAATTTTTTAAACGGCTTCCCACAAAATCCTTGATCGTACAATATGCATATTATTATTATTATTGGATAGAAAACAGTCTATAGTTTCTATAGGAGTTGAAATTTTGTCTCTAAGTGGAACAGAGCCCATTCTACAGCAATTTCCCTGACATGGAGTCAGATTTGAGAAATGTTGGCCACTCTTCTGAAGTCAGTTAAAAGGGCACTGTCGTTGCTATGACTATACGGACACTTCTTACGTCTTCCCCTGGATGCCTTTACGTGATGACGATTCCAACGGGGTCGATTGCGCGTTCACAGGCCCTACAAATGAAAAAACCCTGAAGCTAGTCATTCTTTGGGAGCTGCGTCATGAGCCTAGAGGACACCGGCGCGCACCTGTTCCAAGCGTTAGTTTAGCCTGTTATATTTCTCCGGTCATCTTTTCACTCGTTATAGGAGTTAAAAACATCATAAGGTAGTTAATTTAAAGCGTTTTATAGCAATTTATATCCGTTTAGTGCGATTTTGGGACATTTATTTTTGCAACGATGTGAAAAGTTGGGCACGCTTTTCAGTTCATCCCGAACGCAGTTGACATTTCCACATGGCAAGAGGACAGCTTTCCACCAAAAGACGATTTCTCCCAAGAAAGGATCCTTTGCCCAAGATACTGATGGAAGAACAGCTCAAGGTAGGACATTTTTATTATGATAAATCGTGTTTCTGTCGAAACATTTTAGTGGCTTAGGACGCCATGTTTTTTGACGTAGCTTCGCTTGGCGCAAACTGTATTGAAAAGTAAGGATAATTTAAAAAATGTAATAACGCAATTGTATTAAGAATTAAATTGTCTATCAATCCCTGTCCACCCTATATTTTTTAGTCACGTTTATGAGTATTTATGTATAAGAGTAGATCACTGTCTAAGTGGCGCAAGGACTTTTTCTTTACCAGCTTGTCTACATTTCACATTGTCTAACCATGATTTTGGTGGCTAAATATAAACATTTTCGATCAAACTGTATATGCATGTTGTAATGTGATGTTACAGGAGTGTCATCGGAAGAATTCTGAGAAGGTTAGTGAAAAAATTAATATCTTTTGGCGATGTTGACTTTTATCGCTCACTTTGGCTAGAATCAATGCTGGGCTGCTAATTGCTATGTGCTAAGCTAATATAACGATTTATTGTGTTTTCGCTGTAAGACACTTAGAAAATCTGAAATATTGTCTGTATTCACAGGATCTGTGTCTTTCGATTCGTGTATGCTGTGTATTTTTACGAAATGTTTGATGATTAGTAGTTAGGTAAACACGTTGCTCATTGTAATTATTCTAGTCCATTTGTGATGGTGGGTGCAATTGTAAACTATGCCATCTACCTGAAATATGCACTTTTTTCTAACAAAACCTATCCCATACCATAAATATGTTATCAGACTGTCATCTAATGAGTTTTTTTGTTGGTTAGGGGCTATAAATATCTTAGTTTAGCCGAATTGGTGATGGCTACTGGTGTTGGTGGACAAATAAAAGATGGTGGATTATGCTAATGTGTTTTTAGGTAATAGATGTACATCTTTACATATTGTGTCTTCCCTGTAAAACATTTTAAAAATCGGAAATGTTGACTGGATTCACAAGATCTGTGTCTTTCATTAGCTGTATTGGACTTTAATGTGTGAAAGTTAAATATTTTAAAAAAATATTTTTTTTGAATTTCGCGGCACTGGTTTTTCAGTGGGGGGGGGGGCGGGGGTGTGCCGCTAGCGCCACGCTGATCCTAGACAGGCTAAGGAGTCTTCCTTGAAAAGGTGCAACCCTCGCTCACCATGAAAACTATTTATATATTTTTTTGGCTGCACCTTGACCCATGTTGGTTGAGAATGCAATGTACTTTATTCAGATGGCAAGGAAAGAGATGGGGAGACAGAACAGGTAAATACATATGACAGGCTGTGTATTGAAACCCTGCCTCTGGAGGTAATGTGTAGTCTGGAGTCAGCAATGCTACCACTTAATTAAACCTCTGTCTCTATATGCTCTTCTCTGTTTTTTGGTGTGTTGACTGTTGGCTCATACCACAAGTCTAATGCCTGGGTTGGATATTTTGCAAGAGGTAGGTTATTGCTCGGTCAGAGCTTGCTCTAAAATCTGCACCGCATCAGATATCCACTGGCACAGACCCACCAGCTAGTTAGCCAGTCAGAAACTGGAGACAGATTTTCTGGCAATCGAAACTGATGACTTATCAGTCAGCTCAGTGTGTGTTTACGTGTGTTGTGTCTGTTTTTTGACCTCGGTAGCACTTCATCATTGCATGAGGGATTGCACAAAATAAGACCTAATACAGTTGATGTTCCAAGAATAATTTCAGAATGCTCATTTTGACAAAGTGCAGTTGTCTAAATGTATTTACAGTACAGGACAGTGTAAGGTATTGGATGGAGACTCAATGTCAAAGGGCATCTAAAGGCTCCATATCAGCATCCTCAGTCAGCATTTTGTGGTATCAGCACGGGCCTTGGTCATCCATCATTTGGAAGCTTTCTTGGGCCACATTGTCCGTGCCACAAATAAATCTCGACATCTCTCTCAGATACAGTAAATCAACAGGCTCTCCGTTTGTGTTCTTTTCTCTAGTTATCATCTTCAGTTATGTCCTTGTGTAGCAAAATATAGTAATGTTTCACCCCTCATATACTGTAAATACTAAGCACTTCAGAATCTGCAAATTGTTTCCAAGTGCTTTTCTCTCATGAATGAGAAAAGTCAGAAGGTCAGAACGTTTCACAGTCAAAGTTTATATCGAAGTAGAGAAGCCAACTCTGAAAGGCCTGCGTCTCCCTATAATCACAGGCAAGCGCCAGGTTTTCCTGTACATGAGTGCCAATTGAAAATGTGTCTGCTAATGGTAGTAGTGCATTACCGCCTATCTAATGATGGAAAACAGCCCTGTGTACGTGTCCATCCCTCTGATGAGCTATTTAGTGCAGATTAGCATTAGCTAGCCAGCTTTAGACTGAAACTGGTACAGGTCAGCTGTTAGCACTAGGACTGCACTAGCAGGGTCAAGGTTTTTGTAGGAATGAATGTATGGAATTGAATGAAATATTGGAAGAAAAAGAATACCTGCCACCCACCCACACACCCCATTGCCACTGCCATAAAATGCCTTCCTGGTCAACAAAAGGCCTGTTATAACACATCATAAATTAGCTCAGCATTAACACACATGTCCTGATTTTGAATACATTCCAGCTCACCCATACAGTGGCATGCGAAAGTATTCATCTCCCTTGGCATTTTTCCTATTTTGTTTTCTTACAACCTGAAATGAAAATAGATTTTTCAGATGTTTGTATCATTTGATTTACACAACATGCCTACCACTTTGAAGATGCAAAATATTTTTTTATTGTGAAACAAACAAGAGATAAGACAAAAAACAGAACACTTGAGCGTGCACAACTAGTTACCCCCCCCCCCCCCAAGTCAATACTTTGTAGAGACACTTTTTGCAGCAATTACAGCTGCAAGTCTCTTGGGGTATGTCTCTATAAGCTTGGCACATCTAGCCACTGGGATTTTTGCCCAATCTTCAAGTTGGCTGGGTTCCGTTGGTGTACAGCAAACTTTAAGTCATATGACAGATTCTCAATTGGATTGAGGTCTGGGCTTTGACTAGGACATTCCAAGGCATTTAAATGTTTCCCCTTAAACCACTTGAGTGTTGCTTTAGCAGTATGCTTTGGGTCATTTTCTTACCGGAAGGTGAACCTCGGTCCCAGTCTCAAATATCTGGAAAACTGATAGAGGTTTCTCTTAATAATTTCCTTGTATTTAGCACCATCCATCATTCCTTCAATTCTAACTAGTTTCCCAGTCCCTATGGATGAAAAACATCCCCACAGCATGATGCTGCCACCACCATGCATGACTGTGTAGATGGTGTTCTCAGGGTGATGCGAGGTGTTGGGTTTGCGCCAGACACAGGGTTTTCCTTAATGGCCAACAAGCTCAATTTTAATCTCATCTGACCAGAATACCTTCTTCCATATGTTTGGGGAGTCACCCACATGCCTATTGGCGAACACCAAACGTGTTTGCTTATTTTTTTCTTTAAGCAATGGCTTGTTTCTGGCCAGTCTTCCGTAAAGCATACCACCCTGCATCCCACTGCTGGCTTGCTTCTGAAGCTAAGCAGAGTTGGTCCTGGTCAATCCCTGGATGGGAGACCAGATGCTGCTGGAAGTTGTGTTGGAGGGCCAGTAGGAGGCACTCTTTCCCCTGGTCTAAAAAAAAATATCCCAATTTCCCAGGGCAATGATTGGCACTGCCCTGTGTAGGGTGCCGTCTTAGGGATGGGACGTTAAACAGGTGTCCTGACTCTCTGAGGTCATTAAAGATCCCATGGCACTTATCATAAGAGTAGGGGTGTTAACCCCGGTGTAGAGGTCAAATTCCCAAGTTGTCCCTCATACCATCACGGTCACCTAATCATCCCCATCTTACAATTGGCTCATTCATCCCCCTCCTCTCCCCTGTAACTATTCCCCAGGTCGTTGCTGTAAATGAGAATGTGTTCTCAGTCAACTTACCTGGTAAAATAACGGTAAAATAACAACTTTTTTTATTTTAAGCCCAGCTCTGTGGAGTGTACGGCTTAAAGTGTTCCTATGGACAGATACTGCTGAATCGTAAGTTCCAAACTGAATAAACCTTCTCCGCATTTGACAAGCAGAGAAGTAGAGGAAGTTTTAATCCAATATATTTTTGTCAAACTCTTTGGTTTAGTGGTTAATCTTGTCAATAGGGGGGGTGCTGTTTTCACTTTGGAAAAAATTGTTCCCAAATTAAACGTCCTCGTAGTCTTTTCTAGATCATACAATATGCATATTATTATTACTATTGGATAGAAAACACTCAGACGTTTCTTAAACTGTTTGAATTATGTCTGTGAGTAAAACAGAACTCATTTTGCAGCAAACTTCCATGCAGGAAGTGAAAAATCTGAAAACGAGGCTCTGTTTCAGGGCCTGCCTATTCAATTTCCTTATATTTATCGATATGCATGCACTTCATACGCCTTCCACTAGATGTCAACAGGCAGTGGAAGGTGGAACGGGGTGTCTAGCTTGATCTGAGGTCGAACAAGAGCTTTTGGAGTGGCAGGTCAGGAATATCCTTTGTCTACCAAGGTGCACGAAGCACATCGATATTGTCTTCTGATAAGCGTTCGGTATACACAGCGAAAATCTCCGGCTCTGATTTTATTTGATACATGTGATAATAACATCGTAAAGTAGGTTTTTTCAACCGAGTTTTATCAGATTATTAAACGTTTATTGGGACTTTTGGAGTTTTCCGTTCTTTGCGTCGAGAGAAAATGGGAACGTTATCAACATTGGCTAGCATTGTGGCGCGAATTCGACAGAAGAAAAGGACATTCTAAAACCAAACGACGATTTATTCTGGACCAAGGACTCCTTGTACAAGATTCTGATGGAAGCTCAGCAAAAGTAAGAACAATTTATAATGTTATTTCGTATTTCTGTGGAAAATGTTGATTCCTATTCTCCGCCGTTTTGGCGAGCGCTGTCTCGCAATAACGCAAGCTGTTTGAAATGGTAAAGTTATTTTTAAAACTCTAACACAGCGGTTGCATTAAGAACCAGTTTATCTTTCATTTGCCATACAACAAGTATTTTTATGTAAAGTTTATGATGAGTTCTTTGGTCAGATTAGGTGAGTGTCCAAAATATCTCTGGAGATTCTGGTGAATCGATGCTACGTGTTCACAATGTATAATCAGGATTTGTAGCTCTAAATATGGACATTTTCGAACAAAACATTGTATTGTATAACCTGATGTTATAAGACTGTCATCTGATGAAGTTGTTCAAGGTTAGTGATTCATTTTATATCTTTTGCTGTTTTTTTCAATAGCTACCTTTTGCGGTGAATAAATGCATTTGTGTGTTTGGCTATTGTGGTAAGCTAATATAATTCTATATTGTGTTTTCGCTGTAAAACACTTAAAAAAATCGGAAATATTGGCTGGATTCACAAGATGTTTATCTTTCATTTGCTGTACACCATGTATTTTTCATACATTTTTTATGATGAGTATTTATCTATTTCACGTTGCTCTCTGTAATTATTCTGGCTGCTTCGGTGCTATTTGTGATGGTAGCTGCAATGTAAAACTATGATTTATACCTCAAATATGCAATTTTTTTGAATAAAACATAAATGTATTGTATAACATGTTATAAGACTGTCATCTGATGAAGTTGTTTCTTGGTTAGTGACTAATTATATCTCTATTTGGTCGGTTTTGTGATAGCTACCTATGCGGTAGAAAAATGCTGAAAATATGCGGTCTTTTGTTATTGTGGTTAGCTAATAGAAATACATAATGTTTTCGCTGTAAAACATTTTAAAAATCTGAAATTATGGCTGGATTCACAAGATGTTTATCTTTCATTTGCTGTATTGGACTTGTGATTTCATGAAAATTATATTATATGATATCCCTGTCCCGTTAGGCTAAGCTATGCTAGTCAGCTTTTTTGATGAGGAGGATCCCGGATCTGGGAGAGAGATGTTTAAGTGTCTTACTCACGTTGGTTACGGGGAAGCGGGGGGCGCAGTCCTTGGTAGCGAGACGCGTTGGTGGCACAGTATTATCCTCAAAGTGGGTAAAGAAGGTGTTTAGTTTGTCTGGAAGCAAGATGTCGGTGTCCGTGACGTGGCTGGTTTTCTTTTTGAAGTCTGTGATTGCCTGTAGACTCTGCCACATACGTCTCATGTCTTAGCCGTTGAATTGCGACTCCACCTTATCCCTATGCTGACGTTTTGCTTGTTTGATTGCCTTGCGGAGGGAATAACTACACTGTTCGCATTTGTCCATATTCCCGGTCATTTTTCCGTGGTTAAATGGTTAAATGTTAAATTTACAGCAAGAATAACTTTGCCCCAGGTCAGATCACTGTCCATACCACAAACTCACTACACATCACACTACCAACTGCCATACTAACACGGTTGCAGTCAATTCTATTTAAATTTAGGAAAACAAAAGACACATACGCGTTCCTGTGAGTCTTGTCTTTCAGGGATTGGGTGATAATATTTTGTGGCTTAACTTCTTATGGCTGGGGGCAGTATTGAGTAGCTTGGATGAATAAGGTGCCCAGAGTAAACTGCCTGCTACTTAGTCCCAGAAGCTAAGATATGCATATTATTCGTATATTTGGGTAGAAAACACTCTGAAGTTTCTAAAACTGTTTGAATGATGTCTGTGGTATTACAGAACTCATATGGCAGGCAAAAACCTGAGAAAAAATCCAACCAGGAAGTGGGAAATCTGAGGTTTGTAGGTTTGCCTATCCAATATACAGTGTCTATGGAATCACATGTCACTTCCTAAGGCTTCCACTAGATGTCAACAGTCTTTAGAACCTTGTTTCGGGCTTCTACTGTGAAGGATGGGGGAATGAGAGCTGATTGAGTCATGGGTCTGGCAGAGTGCCACGAGCTCACTCAGGCGCACCCCCGTGAGAGTTAGCTGCGTTCCATCGCATTTCTACAGACAAAGGAATTCTCCGGTTGAAACATTATTGAAGATTTATGTTAAAAACATCCTAAAGATTGATTCTTTACATCGTTTGACATGTTTCTACAAACTGTAATGGAATTTATGGAGCATATAAATGGAGACTAAATTCTACACTCCTGAAGCAACCTGAATTTTGTGCATTTATCAAAGAGCAGATCAATATTTTTACTTTGACAACCAAACCCTCTGCTCCTGACAGTTTCATTCTTTGGGACGCATTGAAAGCGTATATGAGGGGATAGATCATTGCCCATACTAAAGGGTTGAATGGATAACAGTGCCAAACTGGATGTCCTTGAATCTGAAATCTTTGAGCTAGAGAAAACCTGCCAAAGAGGCCAGACTAAAGACCTATACAGGATTTTGGTAAAAGAAAACTGAAATATAATTCTCTGAACACGTATCAAGTGTTACTATGAACTTGGAGAGAAAGCACACAAAGTATTGGCATGGCAACTGAAAGTAAGAGGACAATTAATGCTATAGAAACTCTTACTACTGAGATCTTTCGACCCTACTCGACCCTACATTTAAGAAATACTATGAGGACCTCTATACTTCCCAATCAAGTGATGATCTATCAGAGATCGACTCTTTTCTCCCCCCTCTCACCTCCCATGCCTCAGAGGAAGACAGAGAGTGCCTAAGTGAACAGTTCTCAGTCCCTGAATTGTTGGAGGCCATTAAATCTTTACCTTCTAATAAATCTTTTGAGGAGAATGGTTTCCCTCTAGAGATATAAAGAATTTAAGGAGCTGTTGGTACCCTACCTTATGGAGGTAACTAAAAAAGCCAGGGAGAACAACTGCTTTCCAGAGCCTTTCTCTCAAACTGTGATTACAGTAATTAACAAGAAAGGGAAAAACCTGCTAAAGTGCACCTCCTATAGACCAATCTCTCTCCTTAATACAGATTGTAAACTGGTCACCAAGATGCTATCTAAGAGACTGGAGTCATGCCCCCCCCCCCCTTTTGGTCAACCCAGACAAGACTTGCTTCATAATAAACAGATTGTCCTCCAATAATCTCAGAACGTTCTTTGACATAATTCACCTTGGTAACAAAACAAAATACCTAGTGTTCCAGACTCCCTCGACCTGCTGAAAAGGCCTTTGATAGGGTCGAATGGCATTATCTTTTTCCCGTTTTGGAAAAGTTTAGTTGAGGCACCGTGTTTGTAAACTTCATAAAAATCACTCTACAAATCTCCAAAAGCAAAAGATGGCTACAATACAAAGGGATTACTTCCTCCTCTTTCCCTCTCTATAAGGGGAACATACAGGGTTACGCTATTAGCCCCCACCTCTTCGCCCTCACCATCTAACCGTTAGCAGAGGCCATGCTGTTGTAATAAATAGTTGTTTCTGTTTTCTTCCCACAAATGTGGCTCTATCTTTTGAATGGTTTAATCAGGTAGGCTAGTGGAGAGCAAGTTCTCATTTACAACTGCAACCTGCCAAGATAAAGCAAAGCAGTGCGACACAAACAACAACACAGAGTTACACATGGAATAAACAAACATACAGTCAATAACATAATAGGAAAAAAAAGTCTATATACAGTATGTGCAAATGAGGTAAGATAAGGGATGTAAGGCATTAAATAGACCATAGTGGCGAAATAATTACGATTTAGCGATTAAACACTGGAGTGATAGATGTGCAAAAGATGAATGTGCAAGTAGAGATACTGGGGTGCAAAGGAGATTTTTTTTTTTATTAAATAACCTTTCATTGCTACCCATCCCGGATCCGGGAGCATCCTCATCAAAAAAGCTGACTAGCATAGCCTAGCCTAATGCGACAGGGATATCATATCATATAATTGTCATGAAATCACAAGTCCAATACAGCAAATGAAAGATAAACATCTTGTGAATCCAGCCAATATTTCAGATTTTTTAAGTGTTTTACAGCGAAAACACAATATAGCATTATATTAGCTTACCACAATAGCCAAACACACAAATGCATTTATCAGCAGCAAAAGGTAGCGATCGCAAAAAACGAGCAAAAGATATAAAATGAATCACTAACCTTGACCAACTTCATCAGATGACAGTCCTATAACATCAGGTTATACAATACACTCATGTTTTGTTCGAAAATGTGCATATTTTGAGCTGCAAACCGTGGTTACACATTGTGAATATGTAGCATCGATTTACCAGAATCTCCGGAGATATTTTGGACAGTCACCTAATCTAATCAAAGAACTCATCATAAACTTTACTAAAAAATGCATGTTGGACAGCAAATGAAAGATACACTAGTTCTTAATGCAATCTCCGTGTTAGCGATTGCATTAAGAACCATAACAAACAGCTTACGTTATAGTGAGACAGCGCTCGCAAAAAGGAAGGAAAATAGGACTAAACATTTTCCACAGAAATACGAAATAACATCGTAAAGGGTTCTTACTTTTGCTGACCTTCCATCAGAATCTTGTACAAGGAGTCCTTTGTCCAGAATAAATCGTTGTTTGGTTTTAGAATGTCCTCTTCTCCTGTCGAATTAGCAACATTAGCTAGCCATGTGGTGCGAACATGCCCAAATTCTCCTGACGCAAAGAAAGGACAATTCCAAAACTCGCAATAAACGTTGAATAAACTGATACAACTCGGTTGAAAAAAACTACTTTATGATGTTTTTATCACATCTATCAAATAAAATCAGAGCGGGAGACATCCACCGTCTATAACAAACGCTTTTCAGAAGCCAATGCTGATGTCCTACCCGCGCCTTGGTAGACAAAGGAAATTGTGGTCACGTCATTCCAAGAGCTCTTGTTCGACCTCAGATCAAGCTAGACACCCCATTCCACCTCCCACTGCCTGTTGACATCTAGTGGAAGGCGTATGAAGTGCATGTATATCCATAGATTTCAAGCAATTGAATATGCAGGCCCTGGAACAGTTCTGTTTTACTCACAGATATAATTCAAACGGTTTTAGAAATTTGAGAGTGTTTTCTATCCAATAGTAATAATAACATGCATATTGTACGATCTAGAATAGAGTACGAGGCAGTTTAATTTGGGCACGATTTTTTACAAAGTGGAAACAACGACCCCATATTGACAAAAAGATAACAGTATGGTGATGAGGTAGTTGGATGGGCTATTTACAGATGGGCTATGTACAGGTGCAGTGATCTGTGAGCTGCTCTGACAGCTGGTGCTTAAATAAAGGTGAAAAAAAAATGTAATTAAACAATCCTCTTAACTAGGCTGTTAAGACCTTTTACGTTGAATGCAACATATTTTAGTGGATTAAGCATTGGTTGGGTTTCAAATATATAACCGAATGGAAATCACTCATATGTAAACAGTCAAGTAATGTTTCAACTTTAGATTGAACACTGAAATGATCTACAGTGCCTGTCAGACCCATTGACTTTTTTCCACATTTTGTTACGTTACATAATTATTTATATTTTGAAACATGTTACAGCCTTATTCTAAAATGGGTTAACCTGTCTAGGATCAGCGTGGCGCTAGCGGCACACCCCCCCCCCCCCACTGAAAAACCAGTGCCGCGAAATTCAAAAAAAATATTTTTTTAAAATATTTAACTTTCACACATTAAAGTCCAATACAGCTAATGAAAGACACAGATCTTATGAATCCAGTCAACATTTCCGATTTTTAAAATGTTTTACAGGGAAGACACAATATGTAAAGATGTACATCTATTACCTAAAAACACATTAGCATAATCCACCATCTTTTATTTGTCCACCAACACCAGTAGCCATCACCAATTCGGCTAAACTAAGATATTTATAGCCCCTAACCAACAAAAAAACTCATTAGATGACAGTCTGATAACATATTTATGGTATGGGATAGGTTTTGTTAGAAAAAAGTGCATATTTCAGGTAGATGGCATAGTTTACAATTGCACCCACCATCACAAATGGACTAGAATAATTACAATGAGCAACGTGTTTACCTAACTACTAATCATCAAACATTTCGTAAAAATACACAGCATACACGAATCGAAAGACACAGATCCTGTGAATACAGACAATATTTCAGATTTTCTAAGTGTCTTACAGCGAAAACACAATAAATCGTTATATTAGCTTAGCACATAGCAATTAGCAGCCCAGCATTGATTCTAGCCAAAGTGAGCGATAAAAGTCAACATCGCCAAAAGATATTAATTTTTTCACTAACCTTCTCAGAATTCTTCCGATGACACTCCTGTAACATCACATTACAACATGCATATACAGTTTGATCGAAAATGTTTATATTTAGCCACCAAAATCATGGTTAGACAATGTGAAATGTAGCTCAGCTGGTCAGAAAATGTCCTTGCGCCACTTAGACAGTGATCTACTCTTATACATAAATACTCATAAACGTGACTAAAAAATATAGGGTGGACAGGGATTGATAGACAATTTAATTCTTAATACAATTGCGTTATTACATTTTTTAATTTATCCTTACTTTTCAATACAGTTTGCGCCAAGCGAAGCTACGTCAAAAAACATGGCGTCCTAAGCCACTAAAATGTTTCGACAGAAACACGATTTATCATAATAAAAATGTCCTACCTTGAGCTGTTCTTCCATCAGTATCTTGGGCAAAGGATCCTTTCTTGGGAGAAATCGTCTTTTGGTGGAAAGCTGTCCTCTTGCCATGTGGAAATGTCAACTGAGTTCGGGATGAACTGAAAAGCATGCCCAACTTTTCACATCGTTGCAAAAATAAATGTCCCAAAATCGCACTAAACGGATATAAATTGCTATAAAACGCTTTAAATTAACTACTTTATGATGTTTGTAACTCCTATAACGAGTGAAAAGATGACCGGAGAAATATAACAGGCTAAACTAACGCTTGGAACAGGAGAGGGTCGGTGTCTTCCACGCGCGTTACGCAGCTCCCAAAGAATGACTAGCTTCAGAGTTTTTTCATTTGTAGGGCCTGTGAACGCGCAATCGAGCCCGTTGGAATCGTCATCACGTAAAGGCATCCAGGGGAAGACGTAAGAAGTGTCCGTATAGTCATAGCAACGACAGTGCCCTTTTAACCTCTACAGAGTACCTAACCCGGATCCGGGAGCACCCCCCACACCCCCCACACTGATTAGCATCGCTAGCATAGCGTCACAATTAAATAGTAGCATCTAAATATCATTAAATCACAAGTCCAAGACACCAGATGAAAGACACAGATCTTGTGAATAAAACCACCATTTCAGATTTTTTAAATGTTTTACAGGGAAGACACAATATGTAAATCTATTAGCTAAACACGTTAGCAAAATGACACCATTTTCTTACTCCAACAGTTTCTTACTCCATCAGGTGCTATCACCAATTCGGCTAAACTAAGATATTGATAGCCACTAACCAACAAAAAAATTCTTAAGATGACAGTCTGATAACATATTTATGGTATAGCATAGTTTTTTTTTTTTAAATGTGCATTTTTCAGGTATAAATCACAGTTCTACATTGCAGCTGCAATCTGATATAGTGCTGATGCAGCTAGAACAATTACAGAGACCAACGTTATATAACTAATTACTTGTCTTAAAACATTTCAGAAAAAATACACAGCGTACAGACATTGAAAGCCCAACATCTGGTGAATCCAAACAATATTTCAGATTTTTTAAATGTTTTATAGCGAAATTAGCATAACTAGCTAATTAGCATAACCAGGCCAGCCAAAACCAGCTGGACGCGCGCGACCAGTTCACATGCACGACAGATATATGAAATAACATCGTAAATTGGGTCTTACTATTGCTGGTCTTTCATCAGAATGTTGATCAAGGTGTCCTTAGTCCTGATGAGTCGTTCAATCCATTCACAATGGCAACTTCCCCTCTTCATTTAGCCTGGGTACTGGTCGACTGGCACGGTCCATGTCCAAAGTTAAAAAACTCAAAGAACGGAACACGGCAAAACTCCCGAAAAAATTCTAATAATCTGATTAAACTATATTGAAAAAACATACATTACGGTGATATGGTCACATGTATCAAACAAACTTCGACACGGAGATAGTTTTCATCCGTAACGTCAGCATAACAAAAGACAATGCCACCTCTGAAAACGCGCATCTCAGAAACCGGAAGTTGTCGGTCACGCTAAAGAAATAGATCTTATTTCACGTCAGTACAAGATAAACAAAAAATTTCTCCTCTGACGTCTTCCAGACACCCAGAGGAAGAAGAAGGAAGTGTCATTCGGGTCATAGGTCGCGTGACCATATATAGGCAGAGCTTTGAAGCGAGCATACACATCTTGCAATCTTTTTCTGGCTCAGGGAAAGTGCTGTGAAATGACCTGTGTTTGACTCAGAGACTCAATTGGAACGGTTTTAGAAACCATAGCTTGTTTTCTATCCAATGCTATATGGTTATATGCATATAGTAACAGCAATAATTGAATAAGAGGCAGTTTAGTCTGTAGAGGCAATTATGCTAATGCGAAACAGCACCCCCTGTATTCTCAAGAAGTTAACTGACTTCAGAAAAGTGGCCAACATTTCTCAAATCTGACTCCATGTCAGGGAAATTGCTGTAGAATGGGCTCTGTTCCACTTAGAGACAAAATTTCAACTCCTATAGAAACTATAGACTGTTTTCTATCCAATAATAATAATAATATGCATATTGTACGATCAAGGATTTTGTGGGAAGCCGTTTAAAAAATTAGCCACATTAGCATAAATAGTCTAAACAGCGCCCCCATCCCCAACAGGTTAAATAAATCAAAATCCTCAGCAATTCACACACAATCGCTGTAACGAGTGCGCTGAGATTCGGGAAGCAAGTTCAGGGAGTGAGTGTTTTAATACATAAATGTAACATAATACAAAACAAGAAAACACAAACAACTCACAGACATGACACAAGTACAGAAACAATAATGCCTGGGGAAAGACAGGGAAGGTAATCAGGGAAGTGATGGAGTCTAGGTGAGTCTGATGAAATGCAGGTGCGCGTAATGATGGTGAAAGGTGTGAGCCATAACGAGAAGCCTGGTGACCTAGAGGGAGCACACGTGACAGTACCCCTTCCATGACTCTCTGCTCCGGCCGCAGGACGTCAACCAAAATGACAATCCCGGGGATCAGGAGCGACCGGTCACCTCTGCTGAGGCGTGGGGAACCTGTCAGTCCGGCTGAGACACTGGAGCATCGCGACCTAGAGCGCAGGAGAAGGAGTGTACGTGGCGGTACCTCCTCCCCGGTGCATTCGGCTCCAACCACAGGATGCCAACCAAAGGTACGATCCCGGGGATCAGGAGCGGACCGGTCACCCCTGCAGATGGCAGGAACCTGACTGACTGGCTGAGGCAGGGGAGCCTGGTGATCAGGCTCAGGCATGAGAGCCTGACAAGCCGGAGGAAGCAAGGGAGCCTGGCGATCCGGAGAAGGTACGCAAGCCCGACGAGCTGGCTGAGGAAGGGGAGCTTAACAATCTGGCTGAGGAATGAGAATCTGTTACGTCTCCCGGACCCAACGTCATTCCCACAGGGATTTTTTATTTTTTAAACACTCCCTGATGCTTTCCCACTCGTTATACTGTAACGAGTGCGCTGAAAGTCGGGAAGCAAGTTGAGGGAGTGAGTGTTTTAATAACTAAACGTAACATAATACAAAACAAGAAAACATGAACAACTCATGACACAGGAACAGAAACATGACACAGGAAGAGAAACAATAACGCCTGGGGTAGGAACCAAAGGGAGTGACATATATAGGGAAGGTGACCAGGGCAGTGATGGAGTCCAGGTGAGTCTGATGATGCGCAAGTGCGCATAACGATGGTGACAGGTGTGAGCCACAGATCTGGAAAAGGGTCCCAATAGAATTCTGCTGCATTGAAGGTCCCCAAGAACACAGTGGCCTCCATCATTCTTAAATTGAAGAAGTTTGGAAACACCAAGACTCTTCCTAGAGCTGGCCGCCTGGCCAAACTGATAAATCAGGGGGGAAGGGCATTGATCTGGAAGTGACCAAGAACCTGATGGTCACTCTGACAGATCTCTAGAGTTCCTCTGTGGAGATGGGAGAACCTTCCAGAAGGGCAACCATCTCTGCAGCACTCCACCAATCATCCCTTTATGGTAGATTGGCCAGACGGAAGCCACTCCTCAGTAAAAAGCACGACATGACATGACAGCCCGCTTGGAGTATGCCAAAATGCACCAGAAGACTCTCAGACAATGAGAAACAAGATTGAACTGTTTGGCCTGAATGCCAAGCGTCACGTCTGGAGGAAACCTGGCGGTGAAGCATGGTAGTGGCAGCATCAGCAACAGGGACTGGGAGACCAGTCCCGATCAAGGCAAAGATGGACAGAGCAAAGTACAGAGATCATTGATGAAAACCTGCTCCAGAGCACTCAGGACCTCAGACTGGAAAGAAGGTTCACCTTCCAACAGGACAACGACCCTAAGCACACAACCAAGGCAACACAGGAGTGGCTTCGGGATGAGTCTCTGAATGTCCTTGAGTGGCTCAGCCAGAGCCCGGACTTGAAGCCGATTGTACATCTCTGGAGAGACATTAAAATAGCTGTGCAGTAACGCTCCCCATCCAACTTGAGAATAATGGGAGAAACTCCCCAAATACAGGTGTGCCAATGTTGTAGTGTCATAACCAAGAGGACGCAAGGCTGTAATCGCTGCCAAAGGTGCTTCAACATAGTACTGAGTAAAAGGTCTGAATACTTATGTAAACGTGATATTAAATATTTACAAAATAATAATAATAATATTGCTAAAAGATCTAAAAATCTATTTTTGCTTCGTCATTATGGCGCCGATAGAGATGGCAGCTTCCCTTCAAAATCATTAGGAAACTGTGCAGTATTTAGTTTTTTTATGCATTATTTCTTACATTGTTAGCCCAGAACACCTTAAGTGTTAATACATACAGCCGGGAAGAGCTATTGGATATCAGAGAGACGTCAACTTACCAGCACAACTAGCACAACGACCAGGAAATACGACTTTCCCAAAGCGGATCCTTTGTCTGCACCTCCCAGGGCTTTTGACCGACCCAAAGCCGGCCCAGCTGGCCCAAAACAGCGTCATCAAAGGAGGAGAGGGTGCCAGAGCGATCTTCTAGTGAGGCTTCGGATGCGCTCACACCACCTACCGCTTCAGAGTATATTACTCGCTAAAGTCCAGTCCCTAGTTAACAAAGTCGACAAAAAAAATTCAGTGCATTGTGCCGAGAGGAACAGACATCTCTCTGGTAAGAAGAAGGGTGGGGGTGTATGTTTCATGATTATTGACTCATGGTGTATTTGTAACAACATACAATAACTCAAGTCCTTTTGTAATCTGACCTAGAATTCCTCACAATCAATTGCCGACCGTATTATCTCCCAAGAGAACTCTCCTCGGTTATCGTCACAGCCGTGTACATCCCCCCGCAAGCGGACACCAAGACGGCCATCAAGGAACTTCACTGGACTTTATGCAAACTGGAAACCATATCCTGAGGCTGCATTTATTGTAGCTGGAGATTTTAGCAAAGTAATCTGAGAACAAGGCTACCTATATTCTATCAGCGCATCGATTGCAGTACACGAGTGAGTAACACACTTGACCACAGCTACTCTAACTTCTGCGATGCATACAAGGCCCCCCCCATGCCCTCCTTTTGGCAAATCTGACCATGACTCCATCTTGTTGCTCCCCTCCTATAGGCAGAAACTAAAGTAGGAAGCGCCTGTGCTTAGGTCTATCCAACGCTGGAACGACCAATCAGATTCCACGCTTCAAGAGTGCTTTGATCACGTGGACTGTGATATGTTCCGGGTAGCTTCAGACAATAACATTGACGTATACACTGACTCGGTGACCGAGTTTATAAGAAAGTGTGTAGAAGATGTTCTACCCACTGTGACTATAAAAACCTTTCCCAGAAACCGTGGATTGATGGCAGCATTCGCGCAAAACTGAAAGCATGTACCACCGCATTTAATCATGGCAAGGCAACTGGACACATGGCCCGAACACAAACAGTGTAGTTATTCCCTCCGTAAGGCAATCAAACAAGCAAACGCCAATTTAGAGACAAAGTGGAATCGCAACTCAACGGCTAAAACACGAGACGTACAGTGGGGAGAACAAGTATTTGACACACTGCCGATTTTGCAGGTTTTCCTACTTACAAAGCATGTGGAGGTCTATAATTTTTTATCATAGGTACACTTCAACTGTGAGAGACGGAATCCAAAAATCCAGATAATCACATTGTATGATTTTTAAGTATATCATTTGCATTTTATTGCATGACATAAGTATTTGATACATCAGAAAAGCAGAACTTAATATTTGGTACAGAAACCTTTGTTTGCAATTACAGAGATCATACGTTTCCTGTAGTTCTTGACCAGGTTTGCACACACTGCAGCAGGGCCCACTCCTCCATACAGACCTTTGGCCCACTCCTCCATACAGACCTTCTCCGGATCCTTCAGGTTTCGGGGCTGTCGCTGGGCAATACGGACTTTCAGCTCCCTCCAAAGATTTTCTATTGGGTTCAGGTCTGGAGACTGGCTAGGCCACTCCAGGACCTTGAGATGCTTCTTACGGCGCCACTCTTTAGTTGCCCTGGCTGTGTGTTTCGGGTCATTGTCATGCTGGAAGACCCAGCCACGACCCATCTTCAATGCTCTTACTGAGGGAAGGAGGTTGTTGGCCAAGATCTCGCGATACATGGCCCCATCCATCCTCCCCTCAATACGGTGCAGTGGTCCTGTCCCCTTTGCAGAAAAGCATCCCCAAAGAAGGATGTTTCCACTTCTATGCTTCACGGTTTGGAGGGTGTTCTTGGGGTTGTACTCATCCTTCTTCTTCCTCCAAACACGGCGAGTGGAGTTTAGACCATAAGCTCTATGTTTGTCTCATCAGACCACATGACCTTCTCCCATTCCTCCTCTGGATCATCCACATGGTCATTGGCAAATTTCAGAGGGGCCTGGACATGCGCTGGCTTGAGCAGGGGGACCTTGCGTGCGCTGCAGGATTTTAATCCATGACGGCGTAGTGTGTTACTAACGGTTTTCTTTGAGACTGTGGTCGCAAGCCTCTTCAGGTCATTGGCCAGGTCCTGCCGTGTAGTTCTGGGCTGTTCCCTCACCTTCCTCATGATCATTGATGCATTGATGGTAGATGGAAGACCGTCTTGCCAAACCGAGTCCTCTGTCCTTTGAAGAATGTCTCTGGTGGTCACTGGATACGTTGGAGTAACGTCGATGTTTAGTAGACGGGATACTCTGACTGTCCTTCCTAACCTGCGTTTGTAGCAGCTGTTGCTAACTCAACGGCTAGGTGGTATCACTTCTGTAGTGAATACGAGTTCAAAGTTCATACCATTTGAAACCAAAGTCCATGCTGATGTTGGCTTAGTTCTGTAGTTATTATCTGAAACATTCTGACATCGGATCGTCATCCTAAATGTACCCGGAACAGGAAGTTATATTTTTGTCAATGGCTTTTATAGTGGAGGGAGAGGGGTGTGTCTGAAAAGTTTATATCCATGTCTCTTCACAGGGGCGGGCCCCTGGTTGAGCAGAAGCCAAGCTTATGAAAACCCAAATCTCTCATTTGGAAGCTAAAATTACATTTCATCTCTTCACAAATAATTTCATATTCAAACATTTGAATTAAACAACAATTCCATGTGAATCCGATACCTCTGACGTTCAGACTTTCCACAGTAGAGTTTATGTCATTCTATCATTGATGAGAATGTGTCAGAGGGCAACCGAACTGACATAATATACCTTAAGTAGCACCGCATATGTTCAGTTGGTCGGATTACCAGAATATAGTTCATTTCCCCCCCCAACTTCTGATGTTCCCAGAATCTCTATGTTAACCAATGGATTTTCTTATGTCACATCAGTTATAGTAGGGATAGAGAAAAAGGTGGAAAGAGGTATTTATGACTGTCATAAACCTACCCCCAGGCCAATGTCATGACACCAGCCTTGTGCAGGTCTACAATTTTATCCCTGATGTCCTTACACAGCTCTCTGGTCTTGGCCATTGTGGAGAGGTTGGAGTCTGTTTGATTGATCCTTTTTTATGTCTTTATTTTAGTTTGGTCAGGGCGTGAGTTGGGGTGGGCATTCTATGTTGTTTTTTTATGTTTTGTTCTATACGTTATATTTCTATGTGTTTGGCCTAGTATGGTTCTCAATCAGAAGCAGGTGTCGATCGTTGTCTCTGATTGAGAATCATACTTAGGTAGCCTGTTTTCCCACTATGGGTTGTGGGTAGTTGTTTTCCGTTTTAGTGTTTTCACCATTCGGGACTGTTTCGGTTTTCATTTTGCTTCGCTTTTTCTTTTTGTATTTATGTATTTATTCTCATTAAAAGTTATTATGGATACGTACCACGCTGCATTTTGGTCCGCCTCTCCTTCCACCAACGAAAGCCGTTACTGTCACTGCTCACTACGAAAGCCGCGCTGTCACTGCTCATCCATATATTTTATACTTATACTGTATTTTCTATCCCATTCCTTTACTAGATTGTGTGTATTAACTTCTCTAGGGTATGTGGGACGGTAGCGTCTCACCTCGTCAACAGCCAGTGAAACTGCAGGGCGCCAAATTCAGAACAACAGAAATCCCATAATTTAAATTCCTCAAACATTCAAGTATTTTACTCCATTTTAAAGCTACACTTGTTGTAAATCCAGCCAAAGTGTCCGATTTCAAAAAGGTTTTGCGACAAAAGCACACCAAACGATTATGTTAGGTATGAGCCAATTCACAGAAAAAGACAGCCATTTTTCCATCTAAAGAGAGCAGTAACAAAAAGAAGAAATAGATATAAAATTAAACACTAACCTTTGATGATCTTCATCAGATGACACTCATAGGACTTCATGTTACACAATACATGTATTTTTTGTTCGGTAAAGTTCATATTTATATCCAAAAATCGGAGTTTAGGCAAGATGCTACTGTCTCACTTAGCAAAAAGCCTGAGAAAATGCAGAGCGCCATATTCAAATTAATTCCTATGAAAATTACTATAAAATCAAACTTTCGTTAAATCACACATGAAAGATACCAAATTTAAGCTACACTATTTGTGAATCCAGCCAACATGTCAGAATTCTAATAGGCTTTTCGGAGAAAGCATACGATGCTATTCTCTGAGTATAGCACAATAGTAAACAAAATAGTAAACAGAAGCATAGTTCAACCCTGCAGGCGCGACACAAAACGCAGAAATAAAAATATTATTTATGCCTTACCTTTGACGAGCTTCTGTTGTTGGCACTCCAATATGTCCCATAAACATCACAAATGGTCCTTTAGTTGGATTAATTCCGTCGATATATATCCAAAATGTCCATTTATTTGGCGCGTTTGATCCAGAAAAACACAGGTTCCAACTTGCTCAAACGTGACGACAAAATATCTCAAACGTTACCTGTAAAAACTTTGCCAAAAAAATTCAAACTACTTTTGTAATACAACTTTAGGTATTTTTTAACCTAAATAATCGATAAAATTGAAGACGGGATGATCTGTGTTCAATACAGGATTAAAAAATGTAAATGTAAAACCAAATGTAGCATGCCTTCTGGACATGCGCTTCAATCAAACAGCACACCTAGAGTGACTCGACTTCAAGATGGCCGTACTTCTTCATTACACAAAGGAATGACCTCAACCAAATTCTCAGGACTGTTGACATCCAGTGGAAGCCGTAGGAACTGCAAGCAATTCGCTTAGAAATCTGGTTTCCCAATGAAAAATCATTGAAAAGAGAGTGACCTCAAAAAAAGAAAATCTGAATGGTTTGTCCTTGGGGTTTCGCCTGCTAAATAAGTTCTATTATACTCACAGACATGATTCAAACAGTTTTAGAAACTTCAGAGTGTTTTCTATCCAAATCTACTAATAATATGCATATCTTATCTCCTGTGGATAGGTAGCTGGCAGTTGAATTTGGGTATGCTTTTCATCCAAACGTGAAAATGCTGCCCCCTACCCTAGAAAAGTTAACAAACTATAATTTTGGCAAGTTGGTTAGGACATCTACTTTGTGCATGACACAAGTAATTTTCCAACAATTGTTTACAGACAGATTATTTCACTCAGAATTCACTGTATCACATTTCCAGTGGGTCAGAAGTTTACATACATTAAGTTCACTGTGTCTATAAACAGCTTGGAAAATTCCCAAAAATTATGTCATGGCTGTAGAAGCTTCTGATAGGCTAAATTACATCATTTGAGTCAATTGGAGGTGTACCTGTGGATATATTTCTAGGCCTACCTTCAAACTCTTTGCTTTACATAATGGGAAAATCGAAAGAAAACAGAATTAGAATTGTAGACCTCCACAAGTCTGGTTCATCCTTGGGAGCAATTTACAAACGCTTGAATGTACCACGTTTATCTGTACAAACAATAGTACGCAAGTATAAACACCATGGGACAACGCAGCCGTCATACTGCTCAGGAAGGAGATGCCTTCTGTCTCCTAGAGATAAACGTACTTTGGTGCGAAAAGTGCAAATCAATCTCTGAACAACAGCAAAGGACCTTGTGAAGATGCTGTAGGAAACGGATACAAAAGTATCTATATCCACAGTAAAACGAGTCCTATATCGACATAACCTGAAAGGTTGCTCAGCAAAGAAGATGCCACTGCTCCAAAACCACCATTAAAAAGACAGACTATGGTTTGCAACTGCACATGGGGACAACGATTGTACTTTTTGGAGAAATGTCCTCTGGTCTGATGAACAAAAATAGAAATGTTTGGCCATAATGACCATCGTTATGTTTGGAGGAAAAAGGGGGAGGATTGCAAGCCGAAGAACACCATCCCAACCGTAAAGCACGGGGGTGGCAGCATCATGTTGTGGGTGTGCTTTGCTGCAGGAGGGACTGGTGCACTTCACAAAATAGATGGCATCATAAGGAAAGAAAATGATGTGGATATATTGAAGCAACATCTCAAGACATCAGTCAGGAAGTTAACCTGTTGGGGATGGGGGCGCTGTTTAGACTATTTATGCTAATTTGGCTAATTTTTTAAACGGCTTCCCACAAAATCCTTGATCGTACAATATGCATATTATTATTATTATTGGATAGAAAACAGTCTATAGTTTCTATAGGAGTTGAAATTTTGTCTCTAAGTGGAACAGAGCCCATTCTACAGCAATTTCCCTGACATGGAGTCAGATTTGAGAAATGTTGGCCACTCTTCTGAAGTCATTTAAAAGGGCACTGTCGTTGCTATGACTATACGGACACTTCTTACGTCTTCCCCTGGATGCCTTTACGTGATGACGATTCCAACGGGGTCGATTGCGCGTTCACAGGCCCTACAAATGAAAAAACCCTGAAGCTAGTCATTCTTTGGGAGCTGCGTCATGAGCCTAGAGGACACCGGCGCGCACCTGTTCCAAGCGTTAGTTTAGCCTGTTATATTTCTCCGGTCATCTTTTCACTCGTTATAGGAGTTAAAAACATCATAAGGTAGTTAATTTAAAGCGTTTTATAGCAATTTATATCCGTTTAGTGCGATTTTGGGACATTTATTTTTGCAACGATGTGAAAAGTTGGGCACGCTTTTCAGTTCATCCCGAACGCAGTTGACATTTCCACATGGCAAGAGGACAGCTTTCCACCAAAAGACGATTTCTCCCAAGAAAGGATCCTTTGCCCAAGATACTGATGGAAGAACAGCTCAAGGTAGGACATTTTTATTATGATAAATCGTGTTTCTGTCGAAACATTTTAGTGGCTTAGGACGCCATGTTTTTTGACGTAGCTTCGCTTGGCGCAAACTGTATTGAAAAGTAAGGATAAATTAAAAAATGTAATAACGCAATTGTATTAAGAATTAAATTGTCTATCAATCCCTGTCCACCCTATATTTTTTAGTCACGTTTATGAGTATTTATGTATAAGAGTAGATCACTGTCTAAGTGGCGCAAGGACATTTTCTGACCAGCTGAGCTACATTTCACATTGTCTAACCATGATTTTGGTGGCTAAATATAAACATTTTCGATCAAACTGTATATGCATGTTGTAATGTGATGTTACAGGAGTGTCATCGGAAGAATTCTGAGAAGGTTAGTGAAAAAATTAATATCTTTTGGCGATGTTGACTTTTATCGCTCACTTTGGCTAGAATCAATGCTGGGCTGCTAATTGCTATGTGCTAAGCTAATATAACGATTTATTGTGTTTTCGCTGTAAGACACTTAGAAAATCTGAAATATTGTCTGTATTCACAGGATCTGTGTCTTTCGATTCGTGTATGCTGTGTATTTTTACGAAATGTTTGATGATTAGTAGTTAGGTACACACGTTGCTCATTGTAATTATTCTAGTCCATTTGTGATGGTGGGTGCAATTGTAAACTATGCCATCTACCTGAAATATGCACTTTTTTCTAACAAAACCTATCCCATACCATAAATATGTTATCAGACTGTCATCTAATGAGTTTTTTTGTTGGTTAGGGGCTATAAATATCTTAGTTTAGCCGAATTGGTGATGGCTACTGGTGTTGGTGGACAAATAAAAGATGGTGGATTATGCTAATGTGTTTTTAGGTAATAGATGTACATCTTTACATATTGTGTCTTCCCTGTAAAACATTTTAAAAATCGGAAATGTTGACTGGATTCACAAGATCTGTGTCTTTCATTAGCTGTATTGGACTTTAATGTGTGAAAGTTAAATATTTTAAAAAAATATTTTTTTTGAATTTCGCGGCACTGGTTTTTCAGTGGGGGGGGGGGGTGTGCCGCTAGCGCCACGCTGATCCTAGACAGGTTAAAGCTTGGTCGCAAATGGGTCTTCCAAATGGACAATGACCCCAAGCATACTTCCAAAGTTGTGGCAAAATGGCTTAAGGACAACAAAGTCAAGATATTGGAGTGGCCATCACAAAGCCCTGACCTCAACCTATAGGACATTTGTGGGCAGAACTGAAAAAGCGTGTGCAAGCAAGGAGGCCTACAAACCTGACTCAGTTACACCAGCTCTGTCAGGAGGAATGGGCCAAAATTCACCCAACTTATTGTGGGAAGCTTGTGGAAGGCTCCTCAAAACTCTTGACCCAGGTCAAACAATTTAAAGACAATGCTACCAAATACTAATTGAGTGTATGTAAACTTCTGATCCACTGGGAATGTGATGAAAGAAATAAAGCTGAAATACATCATTCTCTCTACTATTATTCTGACATTTCACATTCTTAAAATAAAGTGGTGATCCTAACTGACATAAGACATGTAATTTTTACTAGGATTAAATGTCAGGATTTGTGCAAAACTGAGTTTAAATGTGTTTGGCTAAGGTGTATGTAAACCTCCGTTTTCAACTGTATATCTGAGTATTTTTATGAACAAGAGTAACATAGCCCTAATCATTTGTAAGTAACTAGGCCTAATAATGCCCCCATCCCCCCATCGGTTTTGGACCTAACTAAGCAACAGTATTTACGAATGGAATTATGTCTCCTTTTTCAGCCTTTCTAGATGTACGAGGCAGAGCTGTTCACTCTCTCCTCTCTTCTTTACTATAGCTTTAGAACCTCTTGCAACAGTAATAAGAGCAGACCCAGAAATTAAGGGCATTCATGGAGGAAGTACAGAGCACAAGCTGAATATGTTTGCAGAAGATATTCTGCTGCTGATCACCGATCCACTTCAGTCTCTGCCGCAATTTAATCATGTATTGAATCATATTCTAGTCGGTCAGGTTATACAATTAATTGGATGTCAGAGGCAATTATAGATTTCCAAGAGGGCGTAGCAGTGTAGACGTCTTTGTCCTGTCGTGTCCCGTGTCCCTTGTATATATCTTTTTACATCTTTTTCTTCGCATATCTTTTAAAAATACTTTCTTAAACCTCAACTTCTAAATACTCTCCTGCAACCCGCCCCACCCAATGTGGCGTGGATCTGCTTTTTTCTAAAGTATTTCTATTTACTTCTGATCTGGAATCCATCTACTGAAGATAGCCAGCTAACTGCCTACCAGCTATCAGTTAGCAAACCATTGCTAGCGGTCATCAGCTAACCTTTAGCTCGGAAAGCTCTCGCTAGTTCGAACAACGTGACTAAAACCAGAGCATAACGGACCTATTTCTCTCCATATCCCCGGATTCCTACCGCAAACTCTGAACATTTTCATCTGGATCTTCGCAACTAGCTAACCACAATCCCGGGTGACCACTCCTGGCTAGCGTTTCCATCCCGGAGCAAGCACCAATTAGCCTGAAGCTAGCCCGGCTAGGGCTCCTGTGCTACCACTGAAGCCCACTCCTGGGCTACAATATCCGGACCCCTTTACTGCCGGTACGGAGCACGGAACCCCGCCGATCCTCTACGACTGGAATACCGACATAATCTGCCCGAGGACTCCAACAGGCCCCTCAGGCGTGACGCCCGCTGAAGGCCCATTCTGCTAACCTACTAGGCCTGTTAGCTACCTAGAGCTACCTGGAACCCTACTAATTCCACGACTGGTCTATCGACGTCACCGCACGAAGAGGCAAAAACAGACTTCCCCCCCCATCGCGACGTCCCCCAAAGGCTAACTTGCCTGCCCCGGTCTGCTAACTGCTAGCTTATCTTGCAGCTAGCGCAGCCAGGAAGCTAGCACCAGTTAGCAAACACAATTCTACAATTCACAACCTCTCTTTCGCCATCGCTATCCGGCTTGGATTCTCTGTCGACACGACCACGCCTGGTCTGCAGACGTGCCCTCAACCGGTGCCCTCAACCGGCCTCCGTCTGAGCAGACCCCCTCCGTCTGAGCAGACCACCCCCCGGGCTACTAACTTTAAACGCGTGCTAGCTTAGTGGAGGCCTCACTGCTCCATCTACGGCTGCCCCCTGGACACTATGATCACTTGGCTACATAGCTGATGCCTGCTTGACTGTCCATTAATTCATGGTACTCCATTCTGTTTATTTGTGTTTTATCTGTCGGCTCTGTGCCTTAACTCAGGATCTGTGTGTAGTTAATCCGACCCTCTCTGCCCAGTCGTCGCCATTTTTACCTTCTGTTGCTGTGTTAGCTGACTAGCTGCTGTTATCTCACCTGTTGTTTTAGCTAGCTCTCCCAATCATGACCTGCAATCACTTTATGCCTTATTGTATGTCTCTCTCAAATATCAATATGCCTTGCATACTGTTGTTCAGGCTAGTTATCATTGTTTTGGTTTGCAATGGACCCCGTAGTTCCACCCTCCGTACCTCTGATACCTCCTTTGTCCCACCCCCCACACATGCGGTGACCTCACCCATTGAGACCAGCATGTCCAGAGATACAACCTCTCTTATCATCACCCAGTGCCTGGGCTTGCCTCCGCTGTACCCGTGCCCCACCATACCCTGGTCTGCACATTATGCCCAGAATCTATTCTACCACGCCCATAAATCTGCTCCTTTTATTCCTTGTCCCCAACGCTCTAGGCGACCAGTTTTGATAGCCTTTAGCCGCACCCTCATCCTACTACTCCTCTGTTCCTTGGGTGATGTGGAGGTAAACCCAGGCCCTGCATGTCCCCAGTCACCCTCATTTGTTGACTTCTGTGATCGAAAAAGCCTTGGCCTCATGCACGTCAACATCAGAAGCCTCCTCCCTAGGTTTGCCTTACTCACCGCTTTAGCACACTCTGCCAACCCTGATGTCCTTGCCGTGTCTGAATCCTGGCTTAGGAAGGCCACCAAAAACTCTGAGATTTCCATACCCAACTATAACACTTTCCGTCAAGATAGAACTGCCAAAGGGGGAGGAGTTGCAATCTACTGCAGAGATAGCCTGCAAAGTTCTGTCATACTTTCCAAGTCTATGCCCAAACAGTTCGAACTTCTAATTTTAAAAATTAATCTCTCCAGAAATAAGTCTCTCACTGTTGCCGCCTGCTACCGACCCCCCTCAGCTCCCAGCTGTGCCCTGGACACCATCTGTGAATTGATCGCTCCCCATCTAGCTTCAGAGTTTGTTCTGTTAGGTGACCTAAACTGGGATATGCTAAACACCCCGGCAGTCCTACAATCTAAGCTTGATGCCCTCAATCTCACACAAATCATCAAGGAACCCACCAGGTACAACCCTAAATCCGTAAACATGGGGACCCTAATAGACATTATCCTGACCAACTTGTCCTCCAAATACACCTCTGCTGTCTTCAATCAAGATCTCAGCGATCACTGCCTCATTGCCTGTATCCACCACGGGTCCACGGTCAAACGACCACCCCTCATCACTGTCAAACGCTCCCTAAAACACTTCTGCGAGCAGGCCTTTCTAATCGACCTGGCCCGGGTACCCTGGAAGGATATTGACCTCATGCACCTCAGCCACGCTCAAGGTACTAAACGATATCATAACCGCCATCGATAAAAGACATTACTGTGCAGCCGTTTTAATCGACCTGGCCAAGGCTTTCGACTCTGTCAATCACCATATTCTTATCGGCAGACTCAATAGCCTCGGTTTTTCTAATGACTGCATTTGCCTGGTTCACCAACTACTTTGCAGACATAGTTCAGTGTGTCAAATCGGAGGGCATGTTGTCCGGTCCTCTGGCAGTCTCTATGGGGGTACCACAGGGTTCAATTCTCGGGCCGACTCTTTTCTCTGTATACATCAATGATGTTGCTCTTGCTGCGGGCGATTCCCTGATCCACCTCTACGCAGACGACACCATTCTGTATACTTCCGGCCCTTCCCTGGACACTGTGCTATCTAACCTCCAAACGAGCTTCAATGCCATACAACACTCCTTCCGTGGCCTCCAACTGCTCTTAAACGCTAGTAAAACCAAATGCATGCTTTTCAACCGTTCGCTGCCTGCACCCGCACGCCCGACTAGCATCACCACCCTGGACGGTTCCGACCTAGAATATGTGGACATCTATAAGTACCTAGACTGCAAACTCTCCTTCCAGACTCATATCAAACATCTCCAATCCAAAATCAAATCTAGAGTCGGCTTTCCATTCCGGAACAAAGCCTCCTTCACTCACGCCGCCAAACTTACCCTAGTAAAACTGACTATCCTACCGATCCTCGACTTCGGCGATGTCATCTACAAAATAGCTTCCAATACTCTACTCAGCAAACTGGATGCAGTTTATCACAGTGCCATCCGTTTTGTTACTAAAGCACCTTATACGACCCACCACTGCGACCTGTATGCCCTAGTCGGCTGGCCCTCGCTACATGTTCGTCGTCAGACCCACTGGCTCCAGGTCATCTACAAGGCTATGCTAGGTAAAGTGCCGCCTTATCTCAGTTCACTGGTCACGATGGCTACACCCACCCGTAGCACACGCTCCAGCAGGTGTATCTCACTGATCATCCCTAAAGCCAAAACTTCATTTGGACGCCTTTCCTTCCAGTTCTCTGCTGCCTGCGACTGGAACGAATTGCAAAAATCTCTGAAGTTGGAGACTTTTATCTCCCTCAACAACTTTAAAAATCTGCTATCCGAGCAGCTAACCGATCGCTGCAGCTGTACATAGTCCATCTGTAAACTACCCACCCAATTTACCTACCTCACCCCCATACTGCTTTTATTTATTTACTTTTCTGCTCTTTTGCACACCAGTATCTCTTCTTGCACATGATCATCTGATGATTTATCACTCCAGTGTTAATCTGCTAAATTGTAATTATTCGATTTATTGCCTACCTCATGCCTTTTGCACACATTGTATATAGATTCTCTTTTTTCTACCATGTTATTGACTTGTTTATTGTTTACTCCATGTGTAACTCTGTGTTGTTGTCTGTTCACACTGCTATGCTTTATCTTGGCCAGGTCGCAGTTGCAAATGAGAACTTGTTCTCAACTAGCCTACCTGGTTAACCTCTACTGCCTCAGAAACCCGGATCCGGGAGCACCCCCCACCCCCCCCCCACTTGGATTAGCATAGCTAGCATAGCTTCACAAGTAAATAGTAGCATCTAAATATCATTAAATCACAAGTCCAAGACACCAGATGAAAGATACAGATCTTGTGAATAAAGCCACCATTTCAGATTTTTAAAATGTTTTACAGGGAAGACAAAATATGTAAATCTATTAGCTAAACAGTTAGCAAAATACACCACTTTTCTAACTCCATCAGTTTCTTACTACTTCAGGTGCTATCACCAATTCGGCTAACCTAAGATATTGATAGCCACTAACAAAGAAAAAACCTCTTTAGATGACAGTCTGATAACATATTTATGGTATAGGATAGGTTTTGTTAGAAAAAAGTGCATATTTCAGGTAGAAATCACAGTTTACAATTGCACCTACCATCACAAGACGACTAGAATTACTATAGAGAGCAACGTGTATGACCAATTTACTCTTAATAAAACATTTCATAAGAATAGACAAAGCATAGCAATGGAAAGACCCAGATCTTGTGATTCCAGACAATATTTCAGATTTTCTAAGCGTTTTACAGCGAAAACACAATAAATCGATAAGTTAGCATACCACATGTGAAAACGTTACCAGAGCATCGATTCCAGCCAAAGAGCGCTATAACGTAATCACCGCCAAAATATATTAATTTTTTCACTAACCTTCTCAGAATTCTTCCGATGACACTCCTGTAACATCATTTTACAACATACATATACAGTTTGTTCGAAAAGGTGCATATTTAGCCATACAAAACCGTGGTTACACAATACAAATACTAGGAAATCAAGCCTCAATATGTCTGACGTCATCTATCAGAGTGATCTAGTTTAATTGAAAGCTAATCATATACTTGACTAAAAAATACAGGGTTGACAGGAATCGAAAGACAAATTAGTTCTTAATGCAACCGCTGACTTACATTTTTAAAACCTGTTTGGGCTGCAAGCTGAATATTGAAAAAACTGGAAAATGTGTGCACATTTTCAAACGGCCTCCTAAGAAACTTTTTATTTTCCAATATGCATATATTTACTACTGTTGGATAGATAACAGTCTATAGTTTCTAAAAAGGTTTGAATTGTTTCTCTAAGTCGAACAGAAATATTTTTACAGACATTTTCCCAGCCGAATTGAGATTTCCAAAATGCGATGTGTCTCTTTAAGACCTTCTCTATAAAAGGCCATTTGACTTAGGACCATAGAAACACGTCACACGCCTTCGTCAGGCTGTAATGCGGAAGTGAGAATTGAAAGGAGTCGAATATCTCGTCCATGGACTGAATAACACACCTTCTTGTGAGACCTGCGCAGTTAAAAAAAAATTCCGGGCGCAAAGCAGAATTTGGTCTCGGCTTCTGGAAGAAGGTAGATAACGGTGAATATGATCTCTGACTACGATATTATTTGATACATGTCACAAAATCATCCTAAAGTATGTTTTTTCAATATACTTTAATTATATTATTGCAATTTATTCTGGACTTTAGATGTGATACGACGGAAGAATTTTTTGAAGAAAGGCTGAGTAGCACCGCAATGCTATTGTGCTTGCTAACCAAAGAGGGAAATAATTCGTTCTGGAACCCAACTAAAGACTCTACTGGACATTGGACCCCGTTACAACATTCTGATGGAATATCAACAAAGATAAGACCCAATTTGGGATGCTTTTTCATATATCTGTTGAGCTGTGCTGTGCTAACTGGGCTAACTGTGCTAGGCTAGCGCTTGACCAATGCTAGTGCTGACTTATGCTAGTTTATGTTGTTAGCTAATATAACGATATATTGTGTTTTCGCTGTAAAACACTTCAAAAATCGGAAATGTTGGCTTTATTCACACGATATCTGTCTTTCATTAGCTATCCACCATATGTTTTTCTGAAATGTTTTATGAGGTGTAATTAGTAGCCGACGTTGGTGTATGTATTTTCTCTGGCTACTCCCGTCTGGATTCAGACTCTAGCTATGTATTAGCATTTTTGGGTAGCATCAATGTAAAACTGATTTATAGCTAAAATATGCACTTTTTATGAACAAAACATAGATTTATTGTGTAACATGTTATATGACTGTCATCTGAGGTAGTTTTTTCTGGGCTCTTTAGGTTGGTTTTAGTTTATTTCGGTTGGCTTGTGCATGCTACTTGAATCATAATTCATACATCATAATCATATCCATACGTGTCTGTCCACTTTTGTATTTGGTGGTGAGCTAACATAAATATATGTGGTGTTTTCTCTGTAAAACATTTAAAAAATCGGACATGTTGGCTGGATTGACAAGATGTTTATCTTTCAAATGCTGTATTGGACTTGTTAATGTGTAAAAGTTAAATATTTTTAAAAAATAGATTTTGAATTTCGCGCCCTGCAGCTGTTGTCATTGTCGTTCCGATTTCGGGCTTGCAGCCCAAACAGGTTAAAATTATCCTTACTTTCAATACAGGGTTCGCCAAGTGACGCGATAACAAACAAAATGGCGAAATATGCGTTTAAAATATTTCGACAGAACAACGATTTATCATATTAAATATTGCTTACTTTGAGCTGTACTTCCATCAGATTCTTGGGCAATGTATCCTTTCTATGTTGTAATCTTCTTTTGGTCGATAGATGTCCTCTGTCCTTCGAAATATCCACTAACGATCGAACGGGACCACAAAACGTGTCCAAAGTTTCAGAGTGCACAACAAAGAAATTCCTCAAAATCGCACTAAACGGATATAAATTGCTATAAAACGGTTCAAATTAACTACATTATGATGTTTTTAACAACTATAACGACTGAAAACATGACCGGAGAAATATCACTCTCTAAAAAACGATTTGGAAGGAGGCAGGTCTGATGTCCATTTGGCGCATGACGCATGCAGGGAGAGAGCGGTACTTCTACGTTTTCGTGAATTATAGTGGCTGTGATTGTGCAATCGACTCCATTCAAAACGTGATGACGTACAGACACCCAGAGGAAGACGTAGGCAGTGTCGGTTTCTTCATAGCATTCACTGTCGCCTTAAAAACAGACTCCAGATCAGAGGTAAAAATTTCTGAAATCTGACCCCTGTCATGAAAAGTGCTGTAGATATTGTTCTGTACCACTCAGAGACAAAATTTCAACGCTTAGAGAAACTAGAAAGTGTTTTCTATCCAATAATAACAATAATATGCATATTGTACGATCAAGAATTTAGCACGAGAAAATTTAATTTGGAGACCCAAATATGCTAATGCAGAACAGCACCCCCTATAGTTCCAAGAAGTTAAATAAAGGTGAAATAAAAAAAAAAAAAAAAAAAAGCCAACTAATGCCATATGTCACTCCAGGACAGTCACTCCATTTAATTTCAAATGGTTCCCCACTGGGATGACATTTTTGGGTATTGAGTTCAAATCTGGAGGAAGCGGTGGGACATAATCTTTAACCATTACTATTTAAGATTAAGACCAATTTAGGAAAAGGGTAAAAGAAAATGATTAAAATGGTTGTGGTTCCATAATTCAATTGTATCGCTGCAATGTTACCTATGAATATCCCAGACTTGTATTTTGAGCAATATGACAAGATCATTTAATTACGATTTTGTGGGACAAGAAAAAAACTGAATTAATATGAAGAAGATGTGTATGCAAAGGAATAGAGGAGGCTTGGCTTTACCAGATGTTAAATTGTATAATCTATCAGTTGAAATGGCTAAATTGGCAAAGCACTGTTGTAAATAGGATGTTGGTCTGGACTGGATCATAATATAAGGAGAGCTAAAGTATCCTTTCCACCTTTCAAATTTTCTGTCACATCATATTTCTGTGGAAAGGTTTGTTGAAACACCCAATCCAATGTTGTTACACTCAAAATAGATATGGAGAACAGCACATAAGATATGTGCAAATTCGCATCTAAAACAAAATAACTCATCATTGTGGCATAATCCTGGTGTACGGATAGGAAATAAATGAGTGTACTGGAAACAATGGATAATGAAAGGAAAACACACTATAGGTGATCTATACAATGAAGGTATTATTTTGTCACACTCTGATTTGATGCAAAAATATGATATGGGAGACAAGGGACATTTCTGGAAATATAAATCCTATAAATAAATCCTGGAAAGAATCCAATAGTGGAGTATTTGGAATTTAATATAAAGCAGCCATTTTATACTCTTAGGACAATGGAAAACTGATCTTAAATGTGAAATTGAGCATGATACCTGATTAAAGATTTTGTCTAACTCAGCTCACTCAATTCAATAGTCTACATGAGTTCTATTGGACTCTAGGGCCTGTCATGCCAAATAGTGTCCCCCTCTATGTCAAAGTGGGATTTGATGAGTTCCAGCTTCTGTTGCTAGGGCTGTTGCTATAACGTGCAACATTCTGACCGGAAAAAGCAACGAACCAAAGCATCTGTTGCTATGCTGGTTGCTTGGCTCTATTTTACAACGTAGCTGTCACGAAGGAAGGAGGATGCGGGCAGTTCTAGTTCTATTTTACCGCATAAACGCTCGCTCAGTCCGCGCAAAATTATTACCTCAAAATTGCTCTCCAAGGACGGTGTTTTCGACGGTGACAACCTGCTGACCACCTGCTGCTTCAGAGGACCGAAAAGACTGGAAAGAAAACACTTTCTTTAAAATGTATTTGTCTTTATATGAGCACATATTGTTAAAAAGGAATACATATTTTAAGCTGTTAAATTTACGTTGCTAGCTACTGTACTTAGTTATATACCGCAGCCTGCCAAGTCAGCTAGCCAGCTACAGTAGCTACAGTAGTTTTATTTAGCTAATGTTAGCTAGCAAGCAAGCTACTGTAACTGTTTTTGCAGCTTTCTGATTGTATGTAGCTTGCACTTCAAATCAAATTAATGTTTATTTGTCACATACACATGGTTAGCAGATGTTAATGTGAGTATAGCGAAATGCTTATGCTTTTAGTTCTGACAATGCAGTAATAACCAACAAGTAATCTAACCTAACAATTCCACAACAGCTACCTTATACACACAAGTGTAAAGGGATGAAGAATATGTACATAAAGATATATGAATGAGTGATGGTACAGAACAACAATAACAATAACACTTCAATGCATCCCTCGAGGAGATTCCAACAAGGCGAAGTACTATGTTGGCACCACTGATCGCGACAAGAGGCGCAACATTCAGAGGAATTCACAATTCAGGGTAACGTTAAGCAGTTAACTTCAGGAGGCCGTGCTGACCGAGATGCATGCTGGCCATTTCGGAGTGACACGCATGATTGCCAAAATCAACCTAAGCTTCTTCTGACGGAGAATTGTCAAGGTGGTGGACAGCTGGGCAAGTGAAATAAAATGTTGTTTATCAATCATCTTCTATTATAAGTGACAGCCAGAACCTCCCAACCACATAGCAACCACCTCCTCTATATTCCACACACCAGAATTCAGTATTTTAGTCTGATTGTCATGTGAGTGCACAAAAAAATCTGTGAAAATAAATAAATGACATACCAAAACTATCAAAGTTTATCTATTAAAATATTAAATATTGCCAGGTTGGTTTTCACAGCTGTTTCACAAGGTGTATTATTATTGTAAGTTTTAAAGTATCCTTTGATGCTATTTATTTGTTCGGCATTATTCATTGTTGTATCCTGGGACCTACAGTAGATACATATACATTCAATCATAAGGGTGTAGTAATAAGCTATGCGAGATAGAAAAAAAATCAGAATAGAGTACTAATAAAATGTTATTATTTCAGTGTAGATAAGGGAAGGGCAGGTTAAAATAAAGACATGACAGCCAGACAAGCCAGTATATGAATCCAATGGATTTGCATATGAATGGAGTGGAAATTATCTGACTTTGTGATCTGTAAGGTAAGCAGATTACAACGTTTTCTTAGCCATTTCCAAAACGTAGTAATGTTTAAGACATGGATTAAGACATGTTGTAATGTTAACAAGGTAGTTCAAATTAACGTTTTAATTTTCTTAGCGAAACAAAATTTGTTTAATTAAACAGCGAAATTGTCGCGGGAATCAGCCTTGTTACATAGCAATGAAAAGAATGTCACTTACAGGCTGAATAAATTTAGAAATGTATGTTATTCAATTATTGCACCCACACTGCCCGCACGTGCCAATGAGCATCTGCGTTGCCAAGTGCTAAAATAGAACAGTTCTATTTCTGATGCAGATCGCCCTGTAAGTCCTGCCTCTCCCATCTCATTGGTTTAGAGAAGCAGGTGCCCATCTCCTCATTGGATTTCCCCACGTGGGTGACTGAAAGACGAACGAAGTCAGGGGCGGTAATGCACCTAATTTATGAAAGTTGGCAATCGTAATATTAAGTCAAGAGAAGAAAAAGCCCGGAAGGAAGAGAGATGACTAGAAATGATTCAGTTGACCGTTTTATGTGTGGATTAATTGGCAGAGTAGAGGACCTTGTGCATTTCAGGTAAAATAACAGCTCAATGCTTATATCCCAGGACAAATTAGCTAGCAACAGCAAGTTAGCTAAATAGGACAAATTAGCTTGCAAGTGCACGCTAACTAGCTAAATTACCATAAATGTTTAATGCTTTTCGACCTGTCCCCAAATTAATATCATTGGTTCAGAGTTTGTTTTGATATTTTAGCCTGCGTGTCATGATCGCGTTTGGTGTGGGGGAACAAAATTTATTTATGCACGATGGCACACGCTCGGCACGGGTTTGGATCCGGTGTTAGGCTGTAATGATCTCCAAAATTCGGATCATTAGGTAATCACACCGTTGATATAGCAAAGGACGTTAAAAGTTTATTGAATCCCATTGTGATGAAGAGGGGGACACTATTTGACCGGGGAACATTATTTGGCATGACAGGCCCTATAAAATCAGATAGTATTTGCCTGATTCTGTTTATTTTTTTCCAAAATGATTTTTTCTCTTTTTTGTTTTTCCAGGTTTCCGTTTCCCCCTGTTTTTTCACATTTTCGCTCTCAAAATGACACTTTTTAATAGAAGAACAACTAAATTGGAAGTTGTAAGCCCACAACAATGCTTAAACCACATCACCACTTTTGAGGTCTAGGAAAAATTTGAGAAACTTTAATTTTGGGGTGTAGTTACCCTTTAATTTCAGTGAGCACCTAGCAAAATGCTGTGGTTCAGCAGGGTTTTTGAAGGCAATGTGATGGTAGAGTTCTCTAAATGAATACTCACTGGATTGATGCAAATAATCATGATATCATTCCACTGGGTAAGCATAGGCTAATTTGTAGTTAACATTTAATTGTAACAGTTTTTGGGAAACGTTTCCATCTAACGCAGGCCTGGGCAATTATTTTCCATGGAGGGCCACATTAGAATATATTTTTGCCATCGCGGGCTAGAATTGTATTGGAGGATTAAACATCATGTGTATGACTGTGTTGACAGATATATCTACTGTAGATCACGTCCAGATATGCTACTTATATGATACTTTACTTTTTTAACATGCAAAGAAATAAACCACATCCATGTGTTCCTTTTGGTAGGTACTTTCATTATTAAACAGGCAATAGACTACACAGAGGGAAAAGTACAGTGGCTTGCGAAAGTATTCACCCCCTTGGCATTTTTCTTATTTTGTTGCATTACAACCTGGAATTAAAATATATTTTTGGGGGGTTTGTATCATTTGATTTACACAACATGCATTCCACTTGTAAGATGCAAAACATTTTTTAATGTGAAACAAACAAGAAATATGACAAAACAAAAGAAAACTTGAGCGTGCATAACTATTCACCCCCCACCTTTTGCAGAAATTACAGCTGCAAGTCTCTTGGGGTATGTCTCTATAAGCTTGACACATCTAGCCACTGGGATTTTTGCCCATTATTCAAGGCAAAACTGCTCCAGCTCCTTCAAGTTGGATGGGCTCCGCTGGTGTACAGCAATCTTTAAGTCATAACACAGATTCTCAATTGGATTGAGGCCTGGGCTTTGACTAGGCCATTCCAAGACATATACATGTTTCCCCTTAAACCACTCGAGTCTTGCTTAACTTCTTGCGACTATAGGGGGTGCTGTTTTCTCATTAGCATAATTTGCAATACAGATTAAACGGCTTCCTACTCAATTCTTGCTCGTACAATATGCATATTATTACTATTAGTGGATAGAAAACACTCTCTAGTTTCTATAGCCATTGGAATTTTGTCTCTGAGTGAAACAGAACTCAATCTACAGCACTTTTCATGATAGGGAGTCAGATTTCAAACATTTTGGCCACTGATCTGGAGTCAGTTTAAAGCTCACTGTAAATGCTATGGAGAAACAGACACTGCTTACGTCTTCCCCTGGATGTCAGTGCGTGATGACGCTTTGAATGGTGTCGATTGCGCAATCAGTTTCTCTATAAGACACCAAATAGCGGAAGTAGTTTCCCTTTGCTGCCTGCGCCTTGCGCGCGAAGGACATCGGACTCGCCTCCTTCCAAGCATTAGTTTAGCCAGTAATATTTCTCCGGTCATGTTTTTACCCGTTATAGGTGTTAGAAACATCATAATGTAGTTAATTTAAACCGTTTTATAGCAATTTATATCCGTTTAGTGCGATTTTGAGGCATTGCTTTGTAATAGACTTTGAAGCTCCGGGCACGTTTCGGGGTCCAGGTCGTACGTTAGTGGGCATTTCGACGGACAAGTGGTCATCTTTCGACCAAAAGAAGATTAGACCCAAGAAAGGATTCATTGTCCAAGATTCTGATGGGAGAACAGCTCATAGTAAGAACAATTTATGATGATATATCGTGTTTCTGTCGATAAATGTTAAACGTTTATGCCGCCTTCTTGTTTGCTATAGCTTCATTTGGCGCAACCTGTATTGAAAAGTAAGGATAATTTAAAAAATGTAATTCCGCGATTGTATTAAGAATTAAATTGTCTATCAATCGCTGTCCACCCTGTATTTTTTAGTCAAGTTTATGAGCATTTATGTATAAGACTAGATCACTGTCTAATATGGTGCAGGACATTTTCTGACCAGCTGAGCTACTTTTGTCATTGTCTAACCATGATTTTGGTGGCTAAATATGCACATTTTCGAACAAACTCTATATGCATGTTGTAATATGATGTTACAGGAGTGTCATCTGAAGAATTCTGAGAAGGTTAGTGAAAAAATTAATATATTTTGGCGATGATAACGATATCGCTCTCTTTGGCTTGAATCAATGGTCGGGTAACGTTTGCATATGTGGTATGCTAATATAACGATTTATTGTGTTTTCGCCGTAAAACACTTAGAAAATCTGAAATGTTGTCTGAATTCACAAGATCTGTGTCTTTCCATTGCTATGTACTGTGTATTTTTAAGAAATGTTTTATGATGAGTAAATTGGTAATACACGTTGCTGTCTGTAGTAATTCTAGGAGCTTTGGTGAGATTTGTGATGCTGGCTGCAATGGCAAACTATGATTTATACCTGAAATATGCACATTTTTCTAACAAAACCTATCCTATACCATAAATATGTTATCAGACTGTCATCTGATGAGGTTTTTTCTTGGTTAGTGGCTATCAATATCTTAGTTTAGCCGAATTGGTGATAGCTACTGGTGTTGAGAGAAAATGGTGGACAAGAAAAATGGTGATTTTTGCTAACGTGTTTAGCTAATAGATTTACATATTGTGTCTTCCCTGTAAAACATTTTAAAAATCTGAAATGGTGGCTTTATTCACAGGATCTGTATCTTTCATTAGGTGTCTTGGACTTGTGATTTAATGATATTTAGATGCTACTATTTAATTGTGACGCTATGCTAGCGATGCTAATCAGTGTGGGGGGGGGTGGGGGGTGCTCCCGGATCCGGGGTAGATACTCGTGAAAGGTTAATAAGGATTTGCCAGTAGATTGTCGACTTGATTCATGATGATGACTGCTAGCTAAGATTTTGAATGTAGGATGTTGACATTCCAATCAAAGCTACTGTAGATATAATGTGATTTGATGTAATTGTATCTGTGGCCGATGACTTTGAGCCTTCTTGGATGGGCACTTCTAATGTAACGCTATGGCAGCACCCAAGGGGCTAGAATTTTCAAGCTCTCACTTAGACTTGGCGGTGACGTAGTGTCCCCATGAGTGACAGAACACTGAGCCAATCATGGCGCAACGTTACAATCATGGCGCAACGTTACAATCATGGCGCAACATTACAACAGCTGACAGAGTCCTAGCCTAGCTTATTTTGGTGGTTGTGACTTATGTAGTTACATGTAGCAAGGTTACATAATAGGATATATTGTTACAACAGCTGACGGAGTCCTAGCCTAGCTTATTCTGGTGGTAGTGATTTATGTAGTTACATGTAACAAGGTTTATTCAGGATGCATTGTTACAACAGCGGACAGAGTCCTAGCCTAGCTTATTTTGGCGGTAGTGACTTATGCAGTTACATGTAACAAGGTTACATATTAGGATGCATTGTTAACATCGTTCTACACAGGAGACTGCAAAAGTGTAATTACAGAACATCTTAGTTACATTTGGAACAATACATCTTGTAATTACATAAATAAATAATGAGTAATTGCACATGTGGAATAACCTCCGACAAGCAGATTTGTAATTACATGTCCTTGTTCCACTTGTGTAATAACCTATACCGCTAAACAGTATTACAGTGTACTTACATAGTATTTACATAGTAATTACATTTATACTACTATGTTATAAATACATAACTACTATTTAGTTACATGTTAATTAATGTACACTTAATGTAAAGTGTTACCGCAATCTCCACTTGAGGTTTAATCGTAGTTGAAAACATCATAGCAGACCATTTTGTCGCTGTAGTTATAATGGTGTACGTGATTCTGAGGTAACTTATTATTCAAATAAATTCAAGTATTTTGAAAAATCATCCATGAATAGGCAAGTGCATATACTGGGCTCAATGGGTGAGAATCACAAAAAAGAATGTAACATAATAAATGTAATTTTATTTCAAATACAAACGGATAAGGTATACAACAGTACAATGACCACACTGTAACATTTACAGTAACAGCCAACAATGTAAACAGGGGAACAAATAGAATGAAAGAGATCACTATCAACCTGTGGAACAATGGGATGTTCTCGCTGTCTGACAGCCAACATGACCTCAGCACTCCTGGCAAACTGTTAACTTCTTATGGCTGCAGGGGCAGTATTAGTAGCTTGGATGAAAGGTGCACAGAGGTGCCCATAGTAAACTGCCTGCACCTCAGTCCCAGTTGCTAATATATGCATATTATTATTCGTATTGGATAGAAAACACTCTGAAGTTTCTAAAACTGATTGAATGATGTCTGTGAATATAACAGAACTCATATGGCTAGCAAAAACCTGAGAAAAAATCCAAACAGGAAGTGGGAATTCTGAGGCTGGTCGATTTTCAACCAAGCCCCTATTGAATACACAGTGGGATATGGATGAGTTTGCACTTCCTACGGCTTCCACTAGATGCCAACAGTCTGTAGAACCTTGTCTGATGCCTCTACTGTGAAGGGGGGCCGAATGAGAGGGGAATTAGTCAGGTCTGCCATGACCTGACCAGCTCTAACCATGCTGTTCCATCGCTCATCTGAAGTCAATGTAATTCTCCGGTTGGAACGTTAATTCAAGATTTATGTTAAAAACAACCTCTTAGCGCTAAATAACATACCCAACGTAAACGGAAATTTTCTCTGGCCCAGATCGTAGAATATGCATATAATTTACAGATTAGGATAGAAAACACTCCAAAGTTTCCAAAACTGTCAAAATATTGTCTGTGAGAAAAATAATATTTATTCTGCAAGCGAAATCCTGAGAAAAATTTACCCGGAAGTGATATTTAAAAAATAAATTATTTGTTTCCTTTCCCCTCTAAACTCCATTTAAAGTGGTATCAACCAGATTATTTTTCCAATGGCTTCCTCGGGCTGTACCAGGCTTTAGACATAGTTTCAGGCTTTTATTTTGAAAAATGAACGAGATTTTTCAGAAGTAGTCAGGTGTACTCTGAATATTTCCTGGGCGCCAGAGGGGAGCTCTCCATTTTCCTTTTGTCTCTTAATGAATAGGTTATGCTCCGGTTGAAAAATGATCGATTATGTTAGTTAAATACAACCTGAGGTTTGATTATAAAAAACATTTGGAATGTTTCTACAACCATTTCGGATACGTTTGGGGATTTGTCGAACGGAACACGGCTTTTGTTTTCTCAAAATATTGCGCAAACCAAATGGCGGTGTTTTGTGATAAAAGTAATATTTATCGAACAAAAAGAACAATTGTTGTGTAACTGGGAGTCTCGTGAGTGGAAATACCCGAGGATTATCGATTAATTTGATTTATTTTCTTACTTTCGTGACCAAGCTAGCCAAGCTAATATAAGGCTAAACTATTATAGCATTGAAAGCTACACTCACAAAAGCTTGGATTTCTTTCGCTGTAAAATATATTTTCAAAATCTGACACGATAGGTGGATTACCAACAAGCTAAGCTGTGTTTTGGTATATTCACTTGTGATTGCATGATTATAAATATTTTTTGTAATATTTTTTAATCTGATACGTTTGGAAATTTCCGTCTTCCTTTCAGGACCAGGATGAGGCTGTAGTTTTTTTCATCATAACGAGCAACCCAAATTGTGTTTTTTTGTGATAAAAGTAATATTTATCGAACAAAAAGAAGATTTGTTGTGTAACTGGGAGTCTCTTGAGTGGAAACGTCCGAAGATTATCTAAGGTAAGCGATTAATTTTATTGCTTTTCACACTTTCGTGACCATGCTAATTTGGGGTTAGCTGATGTAGCAATGAAAGCTACAGTCACAAAAGCTTGGTATTCTTTCGCTGTAAAATATATATTTCAAAATCTGACACCATAGGTGGATTAACAACAAGTGAAGCTGTGTTTTGTTATATTTCACTTGTGATTGCATGATTATAAATTGTTTAGGAAAGTGAACCCGTATTCGGTATCCGTAGATCAGAGAAGTTAAAAACATTCTAAAGATTGATTCAATACATCGTTTGACATGTTTCTACTGACTGTTATGGAACTTTTGGACATTTCGTCAGCTTTAAGTGAACGCGCTTCCTGACGTTGGATTTGTTTACCAAACACGCTAACAAAAATAGCTATTTGGACATAAATGATGGACATTACCGAACAAAACAAACATTTCTTGTGGAAGTGGGAGTCCTGGGAGTGCATTCTGACGAAGATCAGCAAAGGTAAGTGATTTATAATGCTTTTTATGAGTTTTGTTGACTGCACAATTTGGCGGGTAACTGTATGGCTTGCTTTTGTGGCTGAACGCTGTTTTCAGATTATTGAATATTGTGTTTTGCCGTAAAGCTTTTTAAAATATGACACAGCGGTTGCATTAAGAACAAGTGTATATTTAATTCTATGTAAAAACATTTATCTTTCATCAAAGTTTATGATGAGTATTTATGTTATTTGACGTGGCTCTCTGCAATTTCTCCGGATATTTTAGAGGCATTTCTGAACATGGCGCCAATGTAAACTGAGGTTTTTGGATATAAATATGACCTTTATCGAACAAAATGTATATGTATTGTGTAACATGAAGGCCTGTGAGTGTCATCTGATGAAGATCATCAAAGTTTAGTGATTCATTTTATCTCTATTTCTGCTTTTTGTGACTCCTGTCTTTGGCTGGAAAAATTACTGTGTTTGTCTGTGATTTTGCGGTGACCTAACATAATCGTTTGTGGTGCTTTCGCTGAAAAGCCTATTTGAAATCGGACACTTTGGTAGGATTAACGACAAGATTACCTTTAGAATGGTATAAAATACATGTGTGTTTGAGGAATTTTAATTATGAGACTTCTGTTGTTTGAATTTGGCGCCCTGCACTTTCACTGGCTGTTGTCATATTGATCCCGTTAATGGGATTGCAGCCATAAGAAGTTTTAACTTGAGTGTCAGTATCACTGTGATAATACTTGGCAGTGGGGAAAGATTCAACTTGATGAGTCTAGTATGAAGCAATATTTCCTGGTTATTATCCTTGTGATGAGTAGCCTGATTTTACAAACATACCCATACAGCATACATTGATTGCATGTATACTGTGGAATGCATAATGATGTGCATGATCAAAGTCTTTGAGTTTGAGTTCAATTGAAAACCCCACAATTTATTCACCTGTAATAGTTGAAATAACAATAAGAATGTAGGAGTTGATTTTGAGCATTCAGTCCATGTTACTTGGTAGTGTATATACGATATCCTTTGGCAGTCCATTGAGTTTGACTGGGACACTAAACAGAGAGATGTTGTTGTGTGTTCTATTAAAAGCCACCTGAAAGCAGCTGTGATTACCTTAATGAGCTTAAGGTCTTAGAAGTGTGTGAGATTTTCTTTGCTTTAACCTGCCATATGTGCATACTGTGGAGTTCACTAAAAGCCTATCTAATCCTTTCAGCTGCTCGTCCTCTACAAGGTACAGAGGGCTGTTGATCCATAGGACAAGCTGTGAGATGTTGACGTTATGCAAAGGGAATCAACATAAAAATATGAAAACAGGTATGTGGATATGTCATTGTAGCCTATCTATGATAGGCAAGAAAATGGGACACTTGAAATGGATTTGTCCATTGGATTTGTACATTTGTCGCTGTTTTGTGATGGTTGATGTATTTTTTGTAAGGATAAAGAACCTAACAGACTCAATGACTCTGTCAGGGATTGGAGCTATTTGAAAATGACAGCTGCAGCTTCTAGCTAAGGGTCTTGGCTATTATTTTCTTTCATTTGTAGAGGTTTCTTTCCTTTCGCCTTTGTGGGAGTTTCGTCAAGATCTTGTTCACTAAGGATATAAACGTCAATTGAGCAGTTGCAATGGGATGCTCCCCATCTAAAGGTAACAATTGTGTGGCTCATGGCACCTTTAGGAGGGACACGACACTACTACCAGGGGGCAAAGAGAGCACAGGGGGGTCCCAGTCTGATTGTGGAGGGAGTGGAGCCTCCTCTGGAACAGGAGACACTGACGGAGAGACTTGGGAGAGGAGAGATGGGGAAAGGAGACTGGCTGGGCAGACCCAATCTGTTCAGAAGGAAGCGCCTTCAACCCCACAGAAAAAGAGACCCTTCCTGACTGAGTTGGTTCCAGAGGGGGTCATTCTGGATAAAAAAGTGGGGACTCAAGAGACAGATAAGACAGGGCAACATGGAAAAGAGAAACAAGGAGACAAGCAAGATATGGCTGACAAAAAGGGTGGACGAAAGCCAAAGAAAAATGGTAAAGGAGTCAAGTCAGCTAAAAAGAAAGAGAAGGAGAAAAAAGCTCCCCTTGTGGTGCAGAAAGTTGACTTTCCGGAACCTTTAGTGAAAGCCCACCAGGCTGCTTATGCTTTTTTAAACCCTAGTATCAGCAAATATGAGATTCTACTGGGGCTACTGGACCAAGCAACCCAGACCCAGGTGTCTGTGCAGCCAATGGTGTCCTTCATGGCTATGCGCTACGAGGAAATCAACCGAGGGCTGGAGGAAATGGCAGACGAGGGTGAAAGGCTTCTGAACGACAATGGGGAGTATCTCGCCTGGCCAAGCCCAATGAAAAACCTATCCAGTTCTCCCCCTCTCAAATATGGTTCCATGAATGCTGAGCCTCCACCAGATCTCTTGCAGCAGCTACTTCAGTATACCACTCAAAGGATGCGAAATGTGGGCCAGTCTGTGGGTGGCATTGGGGACTCTGCTTTGGAGGAGGCAGCTGAGTATTTTACCTCTGTCTCTGAGCTGCTGGAGGATAAATTAAAAGCCAAGCATGCCGCAGAGACAAGACTGATGCAGTTGCTGACTCGTATTGAGGCTGCCTCACTTCATAAGCCCGGACCAGAGGACTCTGCATTGTTCAGTGAGGACAGTGGAATTGGGGCTGAAAGCGAGTCACTACCTGGGTCTGAAAGACGACTCCGTTGTGAAAGTTGTGAGTCCACTGGGTCCAACCGAACCACTCCTTACAGTCCTTTTGGCATTAATGCTAGCCCAGTCCAGCAAGGGGCACCAAGGCAAAAGTTTATTAAGAAAGTGAGCCACAGCAACTCCCTAAACTCCATAGACTCAGTATGCACCATAATGGATAAAGGATCTGCCTCCTTAGACGATGGTGAGGAGCAGGATGATGATGATGAGGGGGAAGAAGAGGGACAGGGTGGCAGGAAGCGATCTAACGCCTCCTTATCTGATCCTAACCAGCAACCTTGTCGCCTGGTACACAAGCGCATAGAAAACCCTCAAAATGTGGAAGTGACACTGAAAATGAAAAATGCCATAAGTGGTCGGATTCGATTTGTTCCCTCACAACGTGACAGTGCCAAAACTAAACCAACAGACAGCCCCAAGACCAGGTGCCAGTGGACAGAGGGGGGGTCACCAAAAAGGCCCCAACGAGCAGCCTCTGTACGAAGGGAATTTAAAAAGACCCCTGTTCCTAAAGAGCACCGTTCACAGTCTGCAGAATCCGTTCGCAGCAAAGGTGAAGATCCAACACTGATTGAACTAGAGAGGACACAGAAGGATCTTAGTCAGAGGCTAGAGAGGATATGCAAAGGCAGGACGGAGGGGAATACCAAGGCAGGTCTCACTAAACAGAACCCGGGAGATTCAGCGACGTCCCCAGCTTCCAATCGTCTATGCCCCGCCCTGCAGAAGAACAATAACACTCTTCCAATCCAGGACAATGCAGGGCTTATGAAGCATGACTCCGGGGAACACAGGGCAAGCAAGGACATTGAGGAGGAAAAGATAAAGAAAGACACGAAAAACACCAAGGGGCCACTGAAAGCCACCCCACCTCCTAGCCCCCCATTGTCACATCGTCCATGCTCAGGACTGTACCGGGGAAGGAATTCTGTCAAAAGGCTGATTGACACCTTCAGCCAGGGGGTGGAAGAGCCCAAACAAGAGGCATCCAAAGTGTTGGGGCCTCTCAAAGGGGTTCGAAAGTGTGGTGTTCACGTTATGCCTGGAGTAGGTGACATTGAAGCCATAATGAGCAGTGGGGTCAGCAGTTGTAGGACATATGATTTGGACCTAGAAAGTCTGCCACCCCCTCCTCCTGAGGTCTTGATGGACAATTCCTTTGAATGTGCACAGAGCCTCACAGTTAGCGACGTAGATGATGGGATTGCAAGTAGAGGTCGATCCCCTGTTCCCAAGAGGGCTACGGCATCTCAGAAGATGCATGCCTCCATGCGTTCTGTGTCAGTACTACCCAGCAGAGGAATCCTGCCCCAGCGGTCTAGCAGCATGTTTCTTGCCCGGACTGTAAGGCGGGATATCTCTGCTAGTTCCAGCATTAGCCACGATGAGCACCAGCTGGAGGTAAACCCTGAGACAGAGGAGGTGGCCACTCTCTACAAGCAAGCTAGAAAAATTATCCACTTGCGGCACTCCTCAGTGTCTCCTATTGAAAAAGGTCAGGCTGTGCCCAGAAGACCCTCTCCCAATCGAGCAGCATCGGGAGGGAGACAGGGAGATGACAGTCCCTTTGAGAAAGTGCCTCCCACTTCAACCATCAGTAGCCAACCACCTGCCACCCCGCCTGTATCTAGAATCCGAATGCTGCCTTCCACGCCTTCAACCCCAAGTGGCTTGCATCGAAGATTACCCAGTCCTACCACCTTCAGAAAGCAGCCTACGCCCCAAATCACGAACAGCCCTCCGGCCATTCGCAAACTTCCCACCCAACCACCGCTTCAGAGAAGACTTCCAAGCCCGCCTGCCTCAAGAAGATTATTGACCCCAAACTCCAGCTCTTCTGACTCCACACATTCTTTTAAGGCACCCTCACCACCAACGTCCCCAAGGGTTCAAAGATGGAAACGGGAGAACAGCAGCAAGGACTCCAGCCCAGGGGCTTCAGCTATCTCTCAGTTGATCAGTAACGCTCGCTCAGTTTTTTGCCCGGCCTCGTCCTCACTGTTTGAGGCCCAGCCTTGCCCCGTTCCCTGCCCCCCGCAGGCTTGGGCCTCCAGTGTTAGTGTCATCCCGCGTTCCTGGGGAAATCGTGGTAAGCTGCCTATGTCTGTGCGAGGGCCCAATCTTTTCATCCAACGCAGCCACTCGGACAGGAGGCCCAGTCTAAGCCTGCCATCCAGGGCACCCATTGTCTCATTTGCAGAGACTTGTGGGAGTGAGCCAGCCATCAGCATACAAGGGTGAGTGTCAATTTTTCCCTCTGTTTAAATCTCTCTTTCAAAAAGCAAGATAATGCTAATTAATTATCTTGCAAATGAAATACTTGCCCATGATTAGGGATGTTGCAATGTGTATTTTTTTACAGGGGGAAAGCCTCTTGTCACTGTCTTTGTAGTCAACACTGTAGCACAGTATAGGATCACTAAGAAGGAAACGATATGAACCAAGATAATTTATTGTTTTCATAATGTGATTATCATCCTCTAAACAATAATTTGCTTATTTTTGTCCTGTTACAAACAAGTGTGTAATGGAAATGTGTTTCTAGCATAACTGAAATATCACATTTACATAAGGTTTCAGGCTCTTTACTCAGTACTTTGTTGAAGCACCTTTGACAGCGATTACATCCTCGAGTCTTCTTGGGTATGACACTACAATCTTGGCACACCTGTATTTGGGGAGGTTTTCCTCTCTACAGATCCTCTCAAGCTCTGTCAGGTTGGATGAGGAGTGTTGATGAACAGCTATTTTCAGGTCTCTTCAAAGATGTTCGATCAGGTCCGGGCTCTGGCTGGGCCACTCAAGGACATTCAGAGACTTGTTCCAAAGCCACTCCTGCATTGTTTTGGCTGTGTGCTTAGGGTCATTGTCCTGTTGGAAGGTGAACCTTCACCCTGGTCTCAGGTCCTGAGCACTCTGTAGCAGGTTTTCATCAATGATCTCTCTGTACTTTGATCTGTTCATCTTTTCCTCGATCTTGACTAGTCTCTCAATCCCTGCCACTGAAAAACGTCCCCACAGCATGATGCTGCCACCACCATGCTTCGCCGTAGGGATGGTGCCAGGTTTCCTCCAGACGTGACGGTGTCATTGAGGCCAAAAGGTTCAATCTTGGTTTCATCAGATCAGAGAATCTTGTTTCCCATAGTCTGAGAGTCCTTTAGTTTCCTTTTGGCAAACTCCAAGAGGGCTGTCATGTGCCTTTTACTGAGATGTGTCTTCCGTCTGAACACTCTACCATAAAGGCCTGATTGGTGAAGTACTGCAGAGATAGTTGTCCTTTTTGGAAGTTTCTCTCATCTCCACAGAGGAACTCTGGAACTCTGTCAGAGTGACCATGGCCCTTCTCCCCTGATTGCTCAGTTTGGCTGGGCAGCCAGCTCTAGGAGGAGACTTGGTGGTTCTAAACGTCTTCCATTTCAGAATGACGGAGGTGACTGTGTTCTTGGGGACCTTCAATGCTGCAGACATTTTTCTAGTACCCTTCTCCAGATCTAAGCCTCAACACAATACTATCTAGGAGCTCTACGGACAATTCCTCCGACCTCATGTCTGGGTTTTTGCTCTGACATGCACTTTCAACTTTCACTTTTATTTTTAATAAATGTGCAAACATTTCTAAAACCTGTTTACGCTTTGTCATTATGTGGTATTGTGTGTAGATTGCTGAGATTATTTATTTTATCATACATTTTAGAATAAGGCTGTAGCGTAACAAAATGTGATAAAGGTCAAGGTGACTGAATACTTTCCAAAGGCACGGTAAATGCTTGACCTCTGAAGTTGAAGTCGTACTCCAGTCTCCTTTTCACTTCATTTAACATCTGATTTAATTCATAAAAAGGCAATGTAGGGCTAGGAGGTGGGGTGGCTTTCCATTGCCCCAATGTAGAGCTAGGAGGTGGGGTGGCTTTCAAATGCCACTTGTCTTTGTTATTTAACTGTGTAAAAAAAGTACCATGTACAGTATATCAAATGTATGTCAAGTGTAACAAAAATCCTGTAAAAACAAAAATGTAAAAAAAAAAGTTTATTTTGTCCCTGAATGGGCAAAAAAAAGGCAGATGACATCATTAATTCTCGTCAGACCATGTCCCTGACTGCCCTACTCTTTGAAGTTTGCAGTTGTCAAAAAAAATAGATTTGCTCAAAACATGTTTTTTTTTACCCTTTATTGTGTGTACTTTACTGTATACTTGGGATATCAATTTTCAACAGGAAAATTTCAAAAATCACTGAAGGTTGTCTTTAATAATTGTGGGCATGTTAAAGAAGTTAAAATATTTCCACTTCAGATTTCAACCTTAGAGGAAGTCTTTAATCATTGCAATGGTATTTCAAAGTGCAGCCATGACTCTTTTTGTGAATTCAGTCTGATTCAGAAAATAATAGAGGGCTAATTTAATGGATTAACACACTATGAGCACATCATTATTTCATTTTCTTGACTCCTACTGGTTTCGTTGAGCTATGAGAATAAATATTGTTTGAAGATTATACATAACCATTATTGTCACTTGAGTTCAATGACCAATGGGCATCAAAATTACAAGACAGTCGAAAAATACTTCAGGTCACGTAAATCCTCAACTATTGGAATATCAAAACATTATAAAAATAACCCCCAAGTGCAGTGTTTTCTGTAAGGCTTGAAGTTGTAAAAAAAATGGTTGCTTGAAAGATAAAGAGAGGGTGAGAGGGCAGGGTGAAATAAGGTCAAGGAGAGGAGAGATGGGAGCTTTGTATTAAAAATGGAAGAGCCGTAAGCAGATCACAGCAGATACAAAACTGATGCTAAATATAAAATTGCATTACAAAATAAATCAAGTACCCTGACCGTGCCATTTTTAATTACAATGTAATTTACTGTATTTTTGTGTTTTTTATTCTGATCTTGCCACTGGGAAATCATCTATTTGTCTCCATGTAGATTATAGTGGGCAAAACTAGCTAATAACTTATGCATTACCTCTCTATGACTCACAGTAGCTTCTTTGAGCCGGTGCTAACTAGTTGCTGTCACACCTGTCCCATTTCTCTAATCCTCAAACCACTTCTTCGCTTTACTTCCATAGGCTGGAGGATGAGCCAAGCAGAGATGACGAGTCGTGCGACAACAAATCAGATTACAGAGGGAATGCCCACTCTGTTTCGCACCCGGACCTGTGCATCGTGGGTCAGGGCCTTACATTGTGAATAAGGGGGCTGGTTGGTAGAAGACCAAGTCGGATTACGGATAAAACACAGGATTTAAGATTTTATTTACGCTGGGAAGAGAGGAAGTGCTAATTCAAGAAAGCTTCTTTACCGGGTGGTACCACTACCTCCTCCTCCCTTTTATTTCCTTCAGAGACATTTTTTCTATTACGTTATTTTCTTTTCGATGAGGTTTGTTTGTGTGTTTGTGTGTGCATACGTGTGTTTGTACGTGTATGTGCGTGCAAAATAAAAATACAATTCTTACAAACACAAATGCACACAAACACTTTTATGTTTACCAATTTGCTCCACATACAGTACACTTAATAAATATTGTGATAAAACAATCATAATGTACAGTACCTTCCAGACATACTGAAAGATAAATGTTTTGCCTTTGATACAGATTTTAAAAAACATGGAATAAGACAATTTTATTTGCACTTAGGGATGGTGTGCATAATTTACATAGATTTGGTTGTTATTAACTATAAAGTGTGATTATCAAACAAAATTCCAATGAAGGAAAAAAGGAATATGAAATGTGTAATCATAGCCAGCTATTTGAGATTTCTTTATTTTCGGTTGGGGAAATGTTTTAAAAACTCTCTTTTTGAGATATATTTACATTAACAAATGTTGATCTCCATGTTTCCTATTTTGGTTTGTCAATTTATTTCTGTTGTTTTTTACCTTCATGTTTCCCAATACAAATGTGCATACATGCACAACATTGACTTTGAACTCAAATCAATACTATAGGCTGGAATTCAAACCCATACTGTAATGCATTTCATTTTCACAGAAAAAAATCTACTTGTTATTGCTTTTCCCAGAACATTTCAGTCACATTCACATATTCAGAAAACAATTGTGTGGCATATATCTTACTTAGCTATCATTCAAATTTGAATTGAGACAATTATTTTTAATCCTAAAAAAAGCCCAATAAAATTAAGCAGAAGCGGTGGATCTGTATATGAAACCATCCTGTCCTGGCCCCCTGGAAACCTTTTCCCCAGAGCTGAAGATCCTAATCACGTTTTGTGCATGTGTTTCTATACCTCTACTTTACACACACATTTTTGTGGTCATCCTCCCTTAACATTTCTCACCGTTAATCATGAATGATAATTCTTCAAGTTTTACAGTTGACAAGTCCATGCAGCATCTGCATGCCAACCATTTGATCTCAATCAGTTTTATGGGAATATGCAATCATACTGAACAAAAATAAAAACGCAACATGTAAAGTTTTGGTACCATGTTTCATGAGCTGAAATAAAAGATGCCAGAAATTTTCCATATACACAAAAAGCTTATTTCTCTCAGATTTTGTGCACACGTCACCCGTTGAGTTTGGGATGCTCTGGATTGAAGTGTACGTCAGCGTGTTCCATTTCCCACCAATATCCAGCAATTTAACACAGCCATTGAGGAGGAGTGTCTGATCAACAACCTGATCCACTCTATGCGAAGGAGATGTGTCGCGCTGCATGAGGAAAATGCTTCTATGCTACTAGCTACTAACTTGTTCTGATCCACGCCCCTACCTTTTTTTAGGTATCTGTGGCCAGCAGATGCATATCTGTATTCCCAGTCAAATCAAATCAAATGTTATTGGTCACATACACATGGTTAGCAGATGTTATTGCGAGTGTAGCAAAATGCTTGTGCTTCTAGTTCCAACAGTGCAGCAATATGTAACAAGTCATCTATCAATTCCACAACAACTACCTAATACAAACAAATCTAAGTAAAGGGATGGAATAAGAATATGTACAAATAAATATATGGATGAGCAATGACCGTCTGGCATAGGCAAGATGCAATAGATGGTATAAAATAAAATAAAATAAAATAAGTACATATGGGATGAGAAATGCAAGTTAAGTAAACATTATTAACCTCTAACGAGCCTCTACCCCGGATCCGGGAGCACCCCCCACCCCCCCCACACTGATTAGCATCGCTAGCATAGCGTCACAATTAAATAGTAGCATCTAAATATCATTAAATCACAAGTCCAAGACACCTAATGAAAGATACAGATCTTGTGAATAAAGCCACCATTTCAGATTTTTAAAATGTTTTACAGGGAAGACACAATATGTAAATCTATTAGCTAAACACGTTAGCAAAAGACAATTTTTTTACTCCAACCGTTTTTTCCTGCGTCAGTAGCTATCACTAATTCGACTAAATAAAAATATATATAGCCACCAACCAAGAAACAACTTCATAAGATGACAGTCTGATAACATATTTATGATATAGCATAGTTTTTCTTTTTTTAATATGCATTTTTCAGGTATAAATCACAGTTCTACATTGCAGCTGCAATCTGAAATAGTGCCGACGCAGCCAGAACAATTACAGAGACCAACGTCATATAACTAATTACTTATCTTAAAACATTTCAGAAAAAATACACAGCGTACAGATATTGAAAGCCCAACATCTGGTGAATCCAAACAATATTTCTGATTTATTAAATGTTTTATAGCGAAAACAAAATGTAGCGCTAAATTAGCATAGCCACGCCAGCCAGAACCAGCTGGGCGCCCACGACCAGTTCACATGCACGACAGATATATGAAATAACATCGTAAATTGGGTCTTACTATTGCTGATCTTTCATCAGAATGTTGATCAAGGTGTCCTTAGTCCTGATGAGTCGTTCAATCCATTCATAATGGCAACTTTCCCTCTTCATTTAGCATATGTACTGGTCGACTGGCACGGATCTGTTCAAAGTAAAAAAAGTCACAGAACAGAACACGGCAAAACTCCCGAAAAAATTCAAATAATCTGATTAAACTATATTGAAAAAACATACATTACGATGATATGGTCACATGTATCAAACAAACTTCGAGACGGAGATAGTTTTCATCCGTAACGGCAGCAAAACAGTAGACAATCGCACCTCCAAATCGCGCGATTCAGAGAACCGGAAGTTGTCGGTCACGCCAAAGAAATAGGTCTTATTTCACGTCAGTACAAGTTAAACAAAAAATTTCTCCTCTGACGTCCTCTTGACACCCAGAGGAAGACGAATGAAGTGTGTTTCGGGTCATAGGTGGCGTGACCATATATAGGCAGGCAGAGCGTTGAAGCGAGCATACACATCTTGCATTCTTCTTCTTGGTCAGGGAAAGTGCTGTCAAATGACTTCTGTTTCACTCAGAGACAAAATTGAAACGGTTTTAGAAACTATAGATTGTTTTCTATCCAATGGTATTAATTATATGCATATAGTAAGAGCAATAATTGAATAAGAGGCAGTTTAATCTGTAGAGAAAATTATGCTAATGCAAAAACAGCACCCCCTGTATTCTCAAGAAGTTAAAGTGGCATTAATAACTTGACTTGTGATCCATTGTTAGAGTGGCCAATGTTTTCAAGCCTGTATATAGGTTTGTGATACCTGTTTAACAGTCTGATGGCCTTGAGATAGAAGCTATTTTTCAGTCTCTAGATCCCAGCTTTGATGCACTTGTACTGACCTCGCCTTCTGGATGGTAGCGGGGTGAACAAGCAGTGACTCGGATGGTTGTTGTCCTTGATGATCTTTTTGGCCTTCCTGTGACATCTGGTGCTGTAGGTGTCCTGAAGGGGAGGTAGTTTTCCGTCGCCTGGATAGAGGTGGCAGCTTCGCTTCTAGTCCTTAGGAAACTGTGCAGTATTTTGTTAATTTATATATTATTTCTTACTTGGTTAGCCCAGAAAACCTTAAGTGTTATTACATACAGTCCAGAAGAACAATTGGATATCAGAGAGACATCAACTTACCAGCACAACCAGCACTATGACCAGGAATACGACTTTCCCAAAGCGGATCCTTTGTGTCTACCTCCCAGGGCATTAGAACTGATTGCAGAGGCCGACCCAAAACAATGCCGCTGATATCTAGTCCCTAGTTAACTTCTTTAAGATAGGGGGCAGCATTTTCACTTTTGGGTGAATTGCGTGCCCATAGTGAACTGCCCCCTACTCTGTCCCAGATGCTAATATATGCATATTATTATTACTATTGGATATAAAACACTCTGAAGTTTCTAAAACTGTTTGAATGATGTCTGTGAGTATAACGGAACTCATATCGCAGGCAAAAACCTGAGAAAAAATCCAAACAGGAAGTGAGAATTCTGAGACTGTTCAATGTTCAACTCATCGCCGATTCAATTCCCTGTCAGATATGGATCTGTTTGCACTTCCTACGCCTTCCACTAGATGTCAACAGTCTGTAGAACGTATAATGAGGCCTCTAGTGTGATGTGGGGTCGGATGGGAGGTGTTTCAGTCATTGGTCTGGCAGAATGCCAGTTCCTGGTCATGCGCTTTCCTCATGATATCGCCTTGCGTTCCATAACTTCTACAGACATGAAGGAATGTAGAAGTTGGAACGTTATTGGATATATATGATAACAACATCCTGAAGATTGATTCTCTACTTAGTTTGACCAGTTTATTCGACCTGTAATATAACTTTTTGAAGTTTTCGTCCAAGTTTGCCTGCATCTGCGGGAGCGTTTGGACATGTGCACTAAACATGCTAGCAAAAGTAGCTACTTAGACATAAGTAATGGACATTATCGAACAAAACAACGATTTATTGTGGAACTAGGATTCCTGGGAGTGCATTCTGATGAAGATGCTCAAAGGTAAGGGAATATTTATGATGTAATTTTGTATTTCTGTTGGCTCCAACATGGCGGAGAAATGTTGTTTTTATCTGAGCGCTTTTGCTTTTTACGTTAAGTTTTTGTGCTTTTTACGTTAAGTTTTTTTGTAATCTGTCACAGCGATTGCATTAAGAACAAGTGTATCTTTAATTATATGTAAAACATGTATCTTTCATCATAGTTAATGATGAATATTTCTGTTATTTGTCGTGGCTCTCTGTAATTTCTCCGGATATTTTGGAGGCATTTCTGAACATGGTGCCAATGTAAACCGAGATTTGTAGATATAAATATGCACATTATCGAACAAAACATAAATGTATTGTGTGACATGATGTCCTATGAGTGTTAGTGGTTAGTGATTAATTTTATCTCTATTTCTGCTTTTTGTGACTACTATATTTTGCTGGGAAAATGGCTGTGTTTTTCCGTGGCCATGTACTGAGCTAACATAATTGTTTGGTGTGCTTTCCCCATAAATCCTTTTTGAAATCAGACATGTTGGCTGGATTCACAACATGTGTAGCTTTAATTTGGTGTTTTTCATGTGTGATTTCATGAAAGATAGATTTTTATAGTAATATGTTTGAATTTGGCGCGCTACATTTTTTCTGGCTTTTGGCCAATCCCAGAGAAGTTAATGATGAGCTTGGAGGGTACTATGGTGTTGAATGCTGAGCTGTAGTCAATGAACAGCATTCTTACATAGGTATTCCTCTTGTCCAGGTGGGATAGGGCAGTGTGCAGTGTGATGGTGATTGTATCATCTGTGGACCTATTGGGGCGGTAAGCAAATTGAAGTGGTTCTAAGCTGACAGGTAGGGTGGAGGTGATATGATTCTTGACTAGTCTCTCAAAGCAATTCATGATAACAGAAGTGAATGCTATGGGGCAACAATCATTTCGTTCAGTTACCTTAGCTTTCTTGTGAACAGGAACAATGGTGGCCATCTTGAAGCATGTGGGGACAGCATACTGGGATAGGGGCGAGGACCGACAAGGGGCGAGGATCCTGGATGGGAGTGTCCCTTTTGGTTTTTGCCTTTCTTCTACACTCAAGACTCAAATACAGACCAACTCGGTGCGGATGCATGGCAACCGACTGAGGGCGAGGATCTGGGAAGGGAGTGGCCCTCTATGGTTTTTGCCTGCTCAAACACTGGTAACTTAATGACAGAACAGAACCTAACCAACGGAAGACACCTACACTCCAACAAAAATCTACACCTCCACTCTACCTTCGCTCCCTAAAAACAACTGGACGAGGACGGGTACTGGGTGATGATGGATCGAGTATAACACAGGCTGGACCACCTTGGCTTCATCAAAATCAGCTATCCCTATTGCCCTGGACTTGTTGTGCCCGGACCACCGGGGGCTCCTGCCCAGCAAGTGGAGTGCCCTCCCCCTTGGTCTCCGCACAGCTGGAAGGTGTCGGATCAACATTGGGGATTCATTACAATAGAATCTAACCCTAACCTTCAGTCACAGCAGCTCCGTATTCATCTTAAGATAGCTAGGTGGAAAAACCACATATCACAGTCATAGTAAGCACATTTTTCCTCAATAAAGTCAGAGCTAGTAAGGGGGAAGAAAGTCAAGTGCGAGTGTTAGTTCACAATTTATATAAACAAATAATAATTTGGACCGGGGTGAAGAGGTGGTGTGAAGGGTGGGGGTGCTATGGGATTATTTAAGAGACTCTTTGAAGAGATAAGGTTTCAGATGTTTTTGGAAGATGGGCAGGACCTCTGCTGTCCTAGCTTCAGGGGGAAGCTGGTTCCACAATTGGGACAGAGAAGAGCTTGGACTGGGCTGAATGGGACCTGCCTCCTGATGTGGGAGGGCCAAGCAGAGGAGGCTGGTGGGAGGAGCTATAGGAGGTCAGGCTCATTGTAATGGCTGGAATGGAATAAATGGAACGGTATCAAACACATCAAACATATGGAAACCACATGTTTGACTGTGTTCCATTAACTCCATTTCAGCCATTACAATTATTCCGTCCTCCTATAGCTCCCATTAGCCTCATCTGGAGCCAAGACCAGAGATGGCAGAATGGTTTGGGGTGTAGGGTTTGAGCATAGCCTGAAGGTAGGGAGGGGCAGTTCTTCTTGCTGCTCTGTAGGCAAGTACCATGGTCTTGTAATGGATGCGAGCTTTGACTGGAATCCAGTGGAGTGGGGCAGAGGAGTGGGATGACATGGGACAACTTGAGAAGGTTGAACACTAGGTGGCTACAGCATTCTGGATAAGTTGCAGGGGTTTGATGGCACAAGCGGGTAGCCTAGCCAAAAGCGAGTTGCAGTAGTACAGACAGGAGATGAAAAGTGCCTGGACAAGTGCCTCGGCAATCACATCACTGATAATCTGAAATGGTCCACCCACACATACGGTGTGGTGAAGAAGGCGCAACAGTGCCTATTCAACCTCAGGAGGCTGAAGAAATAAAACGGCCTTCTTTAGACTAGTTGAGTATCTGGAGCATCAGCAGTTGTGGATTCAATTACAGGCTCAAAATGGCCAGAAACAAAGACTTTCTTCTGAAACCTGTCCGTCTATTCTTGTTCTGAGAAATGAAGGCTATTCCATGCGAGAAATTGCCAAGAAACTGAAGATCTCGTACAGCGCTGTGTACTACTCCCTTCACAGAACAGCACAAACTGGCCCTAACCAGAATAGAAAGAGGAGATGGAGGCCCCGGTGCACAACTGAGAAAGAGGACAAGTACATTAGGGTGTCTAGTTTGAGAAACAGATGCCTCACAATTCCTCAACTGGCAGCTTCATTAAATAGTACCCGCAAAACCCCAGTCTCAACGTCAACAGTGAAGAGGCGACTCCGGGATTCTGGCCTTCTAGGCAGAGTTGCAAAGAAAAGCCATATCTCAGACTGGCCAATAAAAAAAATAGATTAAGATGTGCAAAAGAACACAGACACTGGACAGAGGAACTCATACCCCTCATACCCCCCTTACTCCACAACACTAACCCAATTGACAGAGTGAAAAGAAGGAAGCCTGTACAGAATAAAAAATATTCTGTTTGCAACAAGACACTAAAGTAATACTGCAAAAAATGTGGCAAAGCAAGAACTTTTTTTCCTGAACACAACGTCTTATGTTTGTGAATAATCCAATACAACATAGTATTGAGTACCACTCTCCATATTTTCAAACATAGTGGTGACTGCATCATGTTATGGTTATGCTTTTAACCGTTAACCTGTCTAGGATGAGGGTGCCGCTAGCGGCACTCCCCCCCCACCCCCACTGAAAAGGCAGAGCCGCGAATTTTTTTTTTTTAATATTTCACTTTCACACATTAAAGTCCAATACAGCTAATGAAAGACACAGATCTTGTGAATCCAGCCAACATGTCCGATTTTTAAAATGTTTTACAGGGAAGACACAATATGTAAAGATGTAAATCTATTAGCTAAAAACACATAATCCACCATTTTTCTTTGTCCACCAACAACAGTAGCTATCACCAATTCGGCTAAACTAAGATATTTATAGCCCCTAACCAAGAAAAAAACTCATCAGATGACAGTCTGATAACATATTTATGGTATGGGATAGGTTTTGTTAGAAAAATTTGCATATTTCAGGTAGATGGCATAGGTTACAATTGCACCCACCGTCACAAATGGACTAGAATAACTACATAGAGCAACGTGTTTACCTACTTACTAATCATCAAACATTTCGTAAAAATACACAGCATACACTAATCGAAAGACACAGATCCTGTGAATACAGACAATATTTCAGATTTTCTAAGTGTCTTACAGCGAAAACACAATAAATCGTTATATAGCATAGCACATGTGCAAACATTACCCCAGCATTAATTCTAGCCAAAGTGAGCGATAACGTAAACATCGCCAAAATATATGATTTTTTTCACTAACCTTCTCAGAATTCTTCAGATGACACCCCTGTAACATCACATTACAACATGCATATACAGTTTGTTCGAAAATGTGCATATTTAGCCACCAAAATCATGGTTAGACAATGGGGAAAGTAGCCCAGCTGGTGAGAAAATGTCCGTGCGCCATATTAGACAGTGATCTACTCGTATACATAAATACTCATAAACGTGACTAAAAAATATAGGGTGGACAGCGATTGATAGACAATTTAATTCTTAATACAATCGCGGAATTACATTTTTTAAATTATCCTTACTTTTCAATACAGTTTGCGCCAAGCGAAGCTACGTCAAAAAACATGGCGTCCTAAGCCACTAACATTTTTCGACAGAAACACGATTTATCATAATAAAAATTTCCTACTTTGAGCTGTTCTTCCATCAGTATCTTGGGCAAAGGACCCTTTCTTGGGTCTAATCGTCTTTTGTTGGAAAGCTGTCCTCTTGCCATGTGGAAATGCCAACTGCGTTCAGCATGAACTGGAAGTGTGCCCAGCGATTCACAGCGTTTCAGAAATAAATGTCCCAAAATCGCACTAAACGGATATAAATTGCTATAAAACGCTTTAAATTAACTACCTTATGATGTTTTTAACTTCTTGAGAATACAGGGGGTGCTGTTTCGCATTAGCATAATTGCCTCTACAGATTAAACTGCCTCTTATTCAATTATTGCTGTTACTATATGCATATAACCATATGCCATTGGATAGAAAACAAGCTATGGTTTCTAAAACCGTTCCAATTTTGTCTCTGAGTCAAACACAGGTCATTTCACAGCACTTTCCCTGAGCCTGAAGAAGATTGCAAGATGTGTATGCTCGCTTCAAAGCTCTGCCTATATATGGTCACGCGACCTATGACCCGAAACACACTTCCTTCTTCTTCCTCTGGGTGTCTGGAAGACGTCAGAGGAGAAATTTTTTGTTTATCTTGTACTGACGTGAAATAAGACCTATTTCTTTAGCGTGACCGACAACTTCCGGTTTCTGAGATGCGCGTTTTCAGAGGTGCCATTGTCTTTTGTTATGCTGACGTTACGGATGAAAACTATCTCCGTGTCGAAGTTTGTTTGATACATGTGACCATATCACCGTAATGTATGTTTTTTCAATATAGTTTAATCAGATTATTAGAATTTTTTCGGGAGTTTTGCCGTGTTCCGTTCTTTGAGTTTTTTTAACTTTGGACATGGACCGTGCCAGTCGACCAGTACCCAGGCTAAATGAAGAGGGGAGGTTGCCATTGTGAATGGATTGAACGACTCATCAGGACTAAGGACACCTTGATCAACATTCTGATGAAAGACCAGCAATAGTAAGACCCAATTTACGATGTTATTTCATATATCTGTCGTGCATGTGAACTGGTCGGGCGCGTCCAGCCGGTTCTGGCTGGCCTGGTTATGCTAATTTAGCGATACATTTTGTTTTCGCTATAAAACATTTAAAAAATCTGAAATATTGTTTGGATTCACCAGATGTTGGGCTTTCAATGTCTGTACGCTGTGTATTTTTTCTGAAATGTTTTAAGACAAGTAATTAGTTATATAACGTTGGTCTCTGTAATTGTTCTAGCTGCATCAGCACTATATCAGATTGCAGCTGCAATGTAGAACTGTGATTTATACCTGAAAAATGCACATTTAAAAAAAAAAAACTATGCTATACCATAAATATGTTATCAGACTGTCATCTTATAAATTTGTTTGTTGGTTTGTGGCTATCAATATCTTAGTTTAGCCGAATTGGTGATAGCACCTGATGGAGTAAGAAACTGTTGGAGTAAGAAAATGGTGTCTTTTGCTAACGTGTTTAGCTAATAGATTTACATATTTTGTCTTCCCTGTAAAACATTAAAAAAATCTGAAATGGTGGTTTTATTCACAAGATCTGTGTCTTTCATTGGGTGTCTTGGACTTGTGATTTAATGATATTTAGATGCTACTATTTAATTGTGACGCTATGCTAGCGATGCTAATCAGTGTGTGGGGGGGGGGGGGTGCTCCCGGATCCGGGTTAGGTACTCTGTAGAGGTTAACTCCTATAACGAGTCTTAACATGACCGGAGAAAGATTACTCCCAACACTAATGCTTGGAACAGGTGCGGGTCGGTGTCCTCCATGCGCATGACGCAGCTGCAAAAGACTTACTAGCTACAAGGTTTTTTAATTTATAGTGCCTGTGAACGCGCAATCGACCCCATTCAAATCGTCATCACGTAAAGGCATCCAGGGGAAGACGTAAGCAGTGTCCGTATACTCATAGGAATAACATTGGCTTTAAAACTGACTCCAGAACAGTGGCCAAAATTTCTGAAATCTGACTCCATGTCAGGGAAATTGCTGTAGAATGGGTTCTGTTCCACTTAGAGACAAAATTTCAACTCCTATAGAAACTACAGACTGTTTTCTATCCAATAATAATAATAATATGCATATTGTACGATCAAGAATTTTGTAGGAAGCCGTTTCAAAAATTACACGATTGCCATAAATAGTGACAACAGCGCCCCCAGCCTCAACAGGTTAAGGACTGGGGAGGTGTCAGTATAAAACATTTACAAAATGGAGCTAAGCACAGGCAAAATCCTAGAGGAAAACCTGGTTTAGTCTGCTTTCCACCAAAAACTGAATTAATCTTTTAGCAAGACAATAACCTTATTAAACACAAGGCCAAATCTACATTGGAGTTGCTTACCAAGAAGACAGTGAATGTTACTGACTGGCCAAGACTTAATTATACTTGAAAATCTATGGCATTACCTGAAAATAGTTCTCTAGCAATGATAAACAATGAATTTCACAGAACTTGAAGAATTTTGCAAAGAATAATGCGAAAATGTTGCTCAAAGCTCTTAGAGACTTACCCAGAATATATTCTTTGGGGGGGTTTATATCATTTGATTCACACAACATGCTTATCATGCTTATGAAGATGCAAAATATGGTTTCTTGTGAAACAAACTAGAAGACCAAAAAAAGGAACTTGAGCGTGCATAACTATTCACCCACCAAAGTCAATGCTTTGTAGATCCACCTTTAACAGCAATTACGGCTGCAAGTCTCTTGGGGTATGTCTCTATCAGCTTGGTACATCTAGCCACTGGGATTTTTATCAATTCTTCAGGGCATAACTGCTCCAGCTCCTTCAAGTTGGATGGGTTCCGCTGGTGTACAGCAATCTTTAAGTCATACCACAGATTCTCAATTAGATTGGCCATTCCAAGACATTTAAATATTTCCCCTTAACTTCTCTAGGGTATGTGGGACGGTAGCGTCTCACCTCGCCAACAGCCAGTGAAACTGCAAGGCGCCAAATTCAAAACAACAGAAATCCCATAATTTAAATTCCTCAAACATAAAAGTATTTTACACCATTTTAAAGATACACTTGTTGTAAATCCAGCCACAGTGTCCGATTTCCAAAAGGCTTTACGACGAAAGCACACCAAACGATTATGTTAGGTCAGAGCCAAGTCACAGAAAAAGACAGCCATTTTTCCAGCCAAAGAGAGGAGTAACAAAAGGCAGAAATAGAGATAAAATGAATCACTAACCATTGATGATCTTCATCAGATGACACTCATAGGACTTCATGTTACACAATTCATGTATATTTTGTTCGGTAAAGTTAATATTTATATAAAAAAAATCGGAGTTTAGGCGGGACGCTACTGTCTCACTTGACTAAAAGCCAGAGAAAATGCAGAGCGCCAAATTCAAATAAATTACTATAAAAATCAAACTATCATTAAATCACACAAGAAAGATACCAAATTAAAGCTACACTGGTTGTGAATCAAGCCAACATGTCAGAATTCAAATAGGCTTTTTGAAGAAAGCAAACTATGCTATTATTTGAGGATAGCACCATAGTAAACAAAGAGAGAGAAGCATATTTCAACCCTGCAGGTGCGACACAAAACGCAGAAATAAAAATATTATTTATGCCTTACCTTTGACGAGCTTCTGTTGTTGGCACTCCAATATGTCCCATAAACATAACAAATGGTCCTTTTGTTCGATTAATTCTGTCGATATACATCCAAAATGTCCATTTATTTGGCACGTTTGATCCAGAAAAACACCAGTTCTAACTTGCTCAAACGTGACTACAAAATATCTCAAAGGTTACCTGTAAACTTTGCCAAAACATTTCAAACTACTTTTGTAATACAACTTTAGGTATTTTTTAGCGTAAATAATCGATAAAATTGAAAACGTGATTATCTGTGTTCAATACAGGATTAAAACAAACTGTAGCTAGCTTTCTGGTCACGCGCCTCTAACAAACAGGACACTTCAAGTGACCCTCGTTTAAGATGGCCGTACTTCTTCATTACACAAAGGAAACAACCTCAACCAATTTCTAAAGACTGTTGACATCCAGTGGAAGCGGTAGGAACTGCAAGAAGGTCCCTTAGAAATCTGGATTCCATATGAAAATCTATTGAAAAGAGAGTGACTTCACAAAAAAAAATCTGAATGGTTTGTCCTCAGGGTTTGGCCTGCTAAATCAGTTCTGTTATACTCACAGACATGATTCAAACAGTTTTCGAAACTTCAATCAATCAATCAATTTTATTTTATATAGCCCTTCGTACATCAGATAATATCTCGAAGTGCTGTACAGAAACCCAGCCTAAAACCCCAAACAGCTAGAATGCAGGTGTAGAAGCACGGTGGCTAGGAAAAACTCCCTAGAAAGGCCAAAACCTAGGAAGAAACCTAGAGAGGAACCAGGCTATGAGGGGTGGCCAGTCCTCTTCTGGCTGTGCCGGATGGAGATTATAACAGAACTATGCCAAGATGTTCAAAAATGTTCATAAGTGACAAGCATGGTCAAATAATAATCATGAATAATTTTCAGTTGGCTTTTCATAGCTGATCATTAAGAGTTGAAAAACAACAGGTCTGGGACAGGTGGCGGTTCCATAACCGCAGGCAGAACAGCTGAAACTGGAATAGCAGCAAGGCCAGGCGGACTGGGGACAGCAAGGAGTCACCACGGGCGGCAGTCCCGACGCATGGTCCTAGGGCCCAGGTCCTCCGAGAGAAAGAAAGAGAGAAGGAGAAAATTAGAGAGAGCCAAGATTTTCAAAATGTTCATAAATGACAAGCATGGTCAAATAATAATCAGGAATAAATCTCAGTTGGCTTTTCATAGCCGATCATTAAGAGTTGAAAACAGCAGGTCTGGGACAGGTAGGGGTTCCATAACCACAGGCAGAAGAGTTGAAACTGGAATAGCAGCAAGGCCAGGCGGACTGGGGGCAGCAAGGAGTCACCACGGCCGGTAGTCCCGACGTATGGTCCTAGGGCTCAGGTCCTCCGAGAGAAAGAGAGAAGGAGAAAATTAGAGAAAGCCAAGATTTTCAAAATGTTCATAAATGACAAGCATGGTCAAATAATAAATCAGGAATAAATCTCAGTTGGCTTTTCATAGCCGATCATTAAGAGTTGAAAACAGCAGGTCTGGGACAGGTAGGGGTTCCATAACCACAGGCAGAAGAGTTGAAACTGGAATAGCAGCAAGGCCAGGCGGACTGGGGGCAGCAAGGAGTCACCACGGCCGGTAGTCCCGACGTATGGTCCTAGGGCTCAGGTCCTCCGAGAGAAAGAGAGAAGGAGAAAATTAGAGAGAGCCAAGATTTTCAAAATGTTCATAAATGACAAGCATGGTCAAATAATAATCAGGAATAAATCTCAGTTGGCTTTTCATAGCCGATCATTAAGAGTTGAAAAAAGCAGGTCTGGGACAGGTAGGGGTTTCGTAACCGCAGGCAGAAACAGTTGAAACTGGAATAGCAGCAAGGCCGGGCGGACTGGGGACAGCAAGGTGTCAGCATGCCCGGTAGTCCTGACGTATGGTCCTAGGGCTCAGGTTCTCAGAGAGAAAGAGAGAACGAGAGAATTAGAGCGAGCATACTTAAATTCACACAGGACACTGGATAAGACAGGAGAAGTATTCCAGGTATAACCAACTGACCCTAGCCCCCCGACTCATAAACTACTGCAGCATAAATACTGGAGGCTGAGACAGGAGCGGTCAGGAGACACTGTGGCCCCATCCGAAGAAACCCCCGGACAGGGCCAAACAGGAAGGATATAACCCCACCCACTCTGCCAAAGCACAGCCCCCACACCACTAGAGGGATATCCTCAACCACCAACTTACAATCCTGAGACAAGGCCGAGTATAGCCCACAAAGGTCTCCACCACAGCACAACCAAGGGGGGGCGCCAACCCAGACAGGAAGTTCACGTCAGTAACTCAACCCACTCAAGTGACGCACCCCTCCTAGGGACGGCATGAAAGAGCACCAGCAAGCCAGTGACTCAGCCCCAGTAACAGGGTTAGAGGCAGAGAATCCCAGTGGAGAGAGGGGAAACCGGCCCTGGAGAGACAGCAAGGGCGGTTCGTTGCTCCAGAGCCTTTCCGTTCACCTTCACACTCCTGGGCCAGACTACACTCAATCATATGACCTACTGAAGAGATAAGTCTTCAGTAAAGACTTAAAGGTTGAGACTGAGTCTGCGTCTCTCACATGGGTAGGCAGACTGTTCCATAAAAATGGAGATCTATAGGAGAAAGCCCTGCCTCCAGCTGTTTGCTTAGAAATTTTAGGGACAATTAGGAGGCCTGCGTCTTGTGACCGTAGCGTACGTGTAGGTATGTACGGCAGGACCAACTCGGAAAGATAGGTAGGAGCAAGCCCATGTAACGCTTTAAAGGTTAACAGTAAAACCTTGAAATCAGCCCTTGCCTTAACGGGAAGCCAGTGTAGGGAAGCTAGCACTGGAGTAATATGATCAAATTTCTTGGTTCTAGTCAGGATTCTAGCAGCCGTATTTAGCACTAACTGAAGTTTATTTAGTGCTTTATCCGGGTAGCCGGAAAGTAGAGCATTGCAGTAGTCTAACCTAGAAGTAACAAATGCATGGATTAATTTTTCTGCATCATTTTTGGACAGAAAATTTCTGATTTTTGCAATGTTACGTAGATGGAAAAAAGCTGTCCTTGAAACAGTCTTGATATGTTCGTCAAAAGAGAGATCAGGGTCAAGAGTAACACCGAGGTCCTTCACAGTTTTATTTGAGACGACTTTACAACCATCAAGATGAATTGTCAGATTTAACAGAAGATCTCTTTGTTTCTTGGGACCTAGAACAAGCATCTCTGTTTTGTCCGAGTTTAAAAGTAGAAAGTTTTCAGCCATCCACTTCCTTATGTCTGAAACACAGGCTTCTAGCGAGGGCAATTTTGGGGCTTCACCATGTTTCATTGAAATGTACAGCTGTGTGTCATCCGCATAGCAGTGAAAGTTAACATTATGTTTTCGAATAACATCCCCAAGAGGTAAAATATATAGTGAAAACAATAGTGGTCCTAAAACGGAACCTTGAGGAACACCGAAATGTACAGTTGATTTGTCAGAGGACAGACCATTCACAGAGACAAACTGATATCTTTCCGACAGGTAAGATCTAAACCAGGCCAGAACTTGTCCGTGTAGACCAATTTGGGTTTCCAGTCTCTCCAAAAGAATGTGGTGATCGATGGTGTCAAAGGCAGCACTAAGGTCTAGTAGCACGAGGACAGATGCAGAGCCTCGGTCTGACGCCATTAAAAGGTCATTTACCACCTTCACAAGTGCAGTCTCAGTGCTATGATGGGGTCTAAAACCAGACTGAAGCATTTCGTATACATTGTTTGTCTTCAGAAAGGCAGTGAGTTGCTGCGCAACAGCTTTTTCTAAAATTTTTGAGAGGAATGGAAGATTCGATATAGGCCGATAGTTTTTTATATTTTCCGGGTCAAGGTTTGGCTTTTTCAAGAGAGGCTTTATCACTGCCACTTTTAGTGAGTTTGGTACACATCCGGTGGATAGAGAGCTGTTTATTATGTTCAACATAGGAGGGCCAAGCACAGGAAGCAGCTCCTTCAGCAGTTTAGTAGGAATAGGATCCAGTATGCAGCTTGAAGGTTTAGAGGCCATGATTATTTTCATCATTGTGTCAAGAGATATAGTACTAAAACACTTAAGTGTCTCTCCCGATCCCAGGCCCTCGCAGAGCTGTGCAGATCCAGGACAGCTAAGCCCTGGAGGAATACGCAGATTCAAAGAGGAGTCCGTAATTTGCTTTCTAATGGTCATGATCTTTTCCTCAAAGAAGTTCATGAATTTATTACTGCTGAAGTGAAAGCCATCCTCTCTTGGGGAATGCTGCTTTTTAGTTAGCTTTGCAACAGTATCAAAAAGAAATTTTGGATTGTTCTTATTTTCCTCGATTAAGTTGGAAAAGTAGGATGATCGAGCAGCAGTGAGGGCTCTTCGGTACTGCACGGTACTGTCTTTCCAAGCTAGTCGGAAGACTTCCAGTTTTGTGTGGCGCCATTTCCGTTCCAATTTCCTGGAAGCTTGCTTCAAAGCTCGGGTATTTTCTGTATACCAGGGAGCTAGTTTCTTATGACAAATGTTTTTCGTTTTTAGGGGTGCAACTGCATCTAGGGTATTGCGCAAGGTTAAATTGAGTTCCTCAGTTAAGTGGTTAACTGATTTTTGTCCTCTGACGTCCTTGGGTAGGCAGAAGGAGTCTGGAAGGGCATCAAGGAATTTTTGTGTTGTCTGAGAATTTATAGCACGACCTTTGATGCTCCTTGGTTGGGGTCTGAGCAGATTATTTGTTGCGATTGCAAACGTAATAAAATGGTGGTCCGATAGTCCAGGATTATGTGGAAAAACATTAAGATCTACAACATTTATTCCATGGGACAAAACTAGGTCCAGAGTATGACTGTGGCAGTGAGTAGGTCCAGAGACATGTTGGACAAAACCCACTGAGTCGATGATGGCTCCGAAAGACTTTTGGAGTGGGTCTGTGGACTTCTCCATGTGAATATTAAAATCACCAAAAATTAGAATATGATCTGCTATGACTACAAGGTCTGATAGGAATTCAGGAAACTCAGAGAGGAACGCTGTATATGGCCCAGGAGGCCTGTAAACAGTAGCTATAAAAAGTGATTGAGTAGGCTGCATAGATTTCATGACTAGAAGCTCAAAAGACGAAAACGCCATTTTTTTTTTTTGTAAATTGAAATTTGCTATTGTAGATGTTAGCAACACCTCCGCCTTTGCGGGATGCACGGGGGATATGGTCACTAGTGTAACCAGGAGGTGAGGCCTCATTTAACACAGTAAATTCATCAGGCTTAAGCTATGTTTCAGTCAGGCCAATCACATCAAGATTATGATCAGTGATTAGTTCATTGACTATGACTGCCTTTGAAGTGAGGGATCTAACATTAAGTAACCCTATTTTGAGATGTGAGGTATCACGATCTCTTTCAATAATGGCAGGAATGGAGGAGGTCTTTATCCTAATAAGATTGCTAAGGCGAACACCGCCATGTTTAGTTTTGCCCAACCTAGGTCGAGGCACAGACACAGTCTCAATGGGTATGGCTGAGCTGACTACACTGACTGTGCTATTGGCAGACTCCACTAAGCTGGCAGGTTGGCTAACAGCCTGCTGCCTGGCCTGCACCCTATTTCATTGTGGGGCTAAAGGAGTTAGAGCCCTATCTATGTTGGTAGATAAGATGAGAGCACCCCTCCAGGTAGGATGGAGTCCGTCACTCCTTAGCAGGTCAGGCTTGGTCCTGTTTGTGGGTGAGTCCCAGAAAGAGGGCCAATTATCTACAAATTCTATCTTTTGGGAGGGGCAGAAAACAGTTTTCAACCAACGATTGAGTGCTGAGACTCTGCTGTAGAGCTCGTCACTCCCCCTAACTGGGAGGGGGCCAGAGACAATTACTCGATGCCGACACATCTTTCTAGCTGATTTACACGCTGAAGCTATGTTGCACTTGGTGACCTCTGACTGTTTCATCCTAACATCGTTGGTGCCGACGTGGATAACAATATCTCTATACTCTCTACACTCGCCAGATTTAGCTTTAGCCAGCACCATCTTAAGATTAGCCTTAACGTCGGTAGCCCTGCCCCCTGGTAAACAGTGTATGATCGCTGGGTGATTCGTTTTAAGTCTAATACTGCGGGTAATGGAGTCGCCAATGACTAGGGTTTTCAATTTGTCAGAGCTAACGGTGGGAGCCTTCGGCGTCTCAGACCCCGTAACGGGAGGAGTAGAGACAAGAGAAGACTCAGACTCAGACTCCGACTCGCTACATAATGGGGAAAACCGGTTGAAAGTTTCTGTCGGCTGAATGAGCGACACCGGTTGAGCATTCCAACAGCATTTCCCTCCAGAAGCCATGAGAAAGTTGTCCGGCTGCGGGGACTGTGCGGGGGGATTTATACTAACGTTACTATCTGTACTTACTGGTGGCACAGACGCTGTTTCTTCCTTTCCTACACTGAAAATACCCTTGCCTAACGATTGCGTCTGAAGCTGGGCTTGCAGCACAGCTATTTTCGCCGTAAGGCGATCGTTCTCCTGTATATTATGAGTACAGCGACTGCAATTAGAAGACATCATGTTAATGTTACTACTTAGCTTCGGCTGTTGAAGGTGTTGACGAACCATGTCCAGATAAAGCGCCCGGAGTGAAAAGGTTGAATGAGGGAAAAAAGTTGCGATGGAAAAACTAAAAATATAAACGGTAATTTCTGTTTTTTTTATCCAAATCTACTAATAATATGCATATCTTATCTTCTGGGGATGAATAGCAAGTTAAACCACTTGTTTAGTGTTTCTTCAGCAGAATGCTTAGGGTCATTGTCCTGCTGGAAGGTGAACCTCCGTCCCAGTCTCAAATCTCTGGAAGACTGAAACAGGTTTCCATCAAGAATTTCCCTGTGTTTAGCGCCATCCATCATTCCATCAATTCTGACCAGTTTCCCAGTCCCCGCCGATGAAAAACATCCTCACAGAGGTGTTTTGTTTGCGCCAGACATAGCGTTTTCCTTGATGGCCAAAAAGCTAAATTTCAATCTCGTCTGACCAGAGTACCTACTTCCATTTGTTTGGGGAGTCTCCCACATGCCTTTTGGCGGACACCAAACGTGTTTGTTTATTTTTTTTCTTTATTAACCTGTCTAGGACAAATTTCTCAAACATACAAGTATTAGGCACAGTTTTAAAGACAAAATTCTCATTAATGCAGCCAGAGTGTCTGATTTCAAAAATGCTTTACAGCGAAAGCTCCACAAACGATTATGTTAGGTCACCGCCAAGTCACAGATAAACCCAGCCATTTTTCCCGCCAAAGAGAGGAGTCACAAAAAGCAAAAATAGAGAGAGATTTAACCTGTTGAGGCTGGGGGCGCTGTTGTCACTATTTATGGTAATCATGTAATTTTTGAAACGGCTTCCTACAAAATTCTTGATCGTACAATATGCATATTATTATTATTATTGGATAGAAAACAGTCTATAGTTTCTATAGGAGTTGAAATTTTGTCTCTAAGTGGAACAGAACCCATTCTACAGCAATTTCCCTGACATGGAGTCAGATTTCAGAAATGTTGGCCCCTGATCTGGAGTCAGTTAAAAGGCCACTGTTATTGCTATGAGTATACGGACACTGCTTACGTCTTCCCCTGGATGCCTTTACGTGATGACGATTTGAATGGGGTCGATTGCGCGTTCACAGGCACTACAAATTAAAAAACCCTGTAGCTAGTAAGTCTTTTGGAGCTGCGTCATGCGCGTGGAGGACACCGACCTGCACCTGTTCCAAGCATTAGTGTTGGGAGTAATCTTTCTCCGGTCATGTTAAGACTCGTTATAGGAGTTAAAAACATCATAAGGTAGTTAATTTAAAGCGTTTTATAGCAATTTATATCCGTTTAGTGCGATTTTGGGACATTTATTTCTGAAACGCTGTGAATCGCTGGGCACGCTTCCAGTTCATGCTGAACGCAGTTGGCATTTCCACATGGCAAGAGGACAGCTTTCCACCAAAAGACGATTAGACCCAAGAAAGGATCCTTTGCCCAAGATACTGATGGAAGAACAGCTCAAAGTAGGAAATTTTTATTATGATAAATCGTGTTTCTGTCGAAAAATGTTAGTGGCTTAGGACGCCATGTTTTTTGACGTAGCTTCGCTTGGCGCAAACTGTATTGAAAAGTAAGGATAATTTAAAAAATGTAATTCCGCGATTGTATTAAGAATTAAATTGTCTATCAATCGCTGTCCACCCTATATTTTTTAGTCACGTTTATGAGTATTTATGTATAAGAGTAGATCACTGTCTAATGTGGCGCACGGACATTTTCTCACCAGCTGGGCTACTTTCCCCATTGTCTAACCATGATTTTGGTGGCTAAATATGCACATTTTCGAACAAACTGTATATGCATGTTGTAATGTGATGTTACAGGGGTGTCATCTGAAGAATTCTGAGAAGGTTAGTGAAAAAAATCATATATTTTGGCGATGTTTACGTTATCGCTCACTTTGGCTAGAATTAATGCTGGGGTAATGTTTGCACATGTGCTATGCTAATATAACGATTTATTGTGTTTTCGCTGTAAGACACTTAGAAAATCTGAAATATTGTCTGTATTCACAGGATATGTGTCTTTCGATTAGTGTATGCTGTGTATTTTTACGAAATGTTTGATGATTAGTAAGTAGGTAAACACGTTGCTCTATGTAGTTATTCTAGTCCATTTGTGACGGTGGTGCAATTGTAACCTATGCCATCTACCTGAAATATGCACATTTTTCTAACAAAACCTATCCCATACCGTAAATATGTTATCAGACTGTCATCTGATGAGTTTTTTTCTTGGTTAGGGGCTATAAATATCTTAGTTTAGCCGAATTGGTGATAGCTACTGGTGTTGGTGGACAAATAAAAGATGGTGGATTATGCTAATGTGTTTTTAGGTAATAGATTTACATCTTTACATATTGTGTCTTCCCTGTAAAACATTTTAAAAATCGGACATGTTGGCTGGATTCACAAGATCTGTGTCTTTCATTAGCTGTATTGGACTTTAATGTGTGAAAGTTAAATATTTAAAAAATATATTTTTTTTGAATTTCGCGGCTCTGCCTTTTCAGTGGGGGTGGGGGGGGAGTGCCGCTAGCGGCACCCTCATCCTAGACATGTTAATCACTAACCTTTGATGAACTTCATCAGATGACACTCATAGGACTTCATGTTACACAATACATGTATGTTTTGTTCGGTAAAGTTCATATTTATATCCAAAAATCGTATTTTACATTGGCGTGTTAGATTCAGTAGTTCAAAACATGCAGTGGTATTGCAGAGAGCCACATGAATTCACAGAGATACTTATAATAAATGTTGATGAAAATACAGCTATTATACATGAAACTTTAGATACACTTCTCCTTAAGTACATTTAATAGCAAATACTTCAGGAGAATTTTGAGTTCAAGACTTCTTCAGTTGAATTCAGGCTGGGAAATTAAATCTAGCCACAGACAAAATAAACCAGCATCTAATAAGTCTCTATTTTACCTGTATTTTATCAGGGTATTTAGACTAAAAGTAAAGGATTTGTAGACCTGCTTCCACTTTGTATCAGGAGAGCACTAGTTTTATGTCCAATGCACTTCTCATAATTGTATCTTACCATTGTTGTTGCCCTGTTTTGACTTCTATGTACTCTTAATCATTGTTCATCTGACATGTTTTGTTTTTTATTGTGTGCCCACTGTTTGGCATTTTTGCACTCTCTCAACTACTGTTGGTCAAATACAGTTGTTTTTAAATGTGCTCTACAAATAAACTTGATTTGATTAACCGTTGATCAATATATTAAAATAATTGTGTTTAAACTTTTTCTCTGGCCTCTTCTTTTAACCTGTCTAGGATCAGCGTGGCGCTAGCGGCACACCCCCCCCCCCCCCCCACTGAAAAACCAGTGCCGCGAAATTCAAAAAAAATATTTTTTTAAAATATTTAACTTTCACACATTAAAGTCCAATACAGCTAATGAAAGACACAGATCTTGTGAATCCAGTCAACATTTCCGATTTTTAAAATGTTTTACAGGGAAGACACAATATGTAAAGATGTACATCTATTACCTAAAAACACATTAGCATAATCCACCATCTTTTATTTGTCCACCAACACCAGTAGCCATCACCAATTCGGCTAAACTAAGATATTTATAGCCCCTAACCAACAAAAAAACTCATTAGATGACAGTCTGATAACATATTTATGGTATGGGATAGGTTTTGTTAGAAAAAAGTGCATATTTCAGGTAGATGGCATAGTTTACAATTGCACCCACCATCACAAATGGACTAGAATAATTACAATGAGCAACGTGTTTACCTAACTACTAATCATCAAACATTTCGTAAAAATACACAGCATACACGAATCGAAAGACACAGATCCTGTGAATACAGACAATATTTCAGATTTTCTAAGTGTCTTACAGCGAAAACACAATAAATCGTTATATTAGCTTAGCACATAGCAATTAGCAGCCCAGCATTGATTCTAGCCAAAGTGAGCGATAAAAGTCAACATCGCCAAAAGATATTAATTTTTTCACTAACCTTCTCAGAATTCTTCCGATGACACTCCTGTAACATCACATTACAACATGCATATACAGTTTGATCGAAAATGTTTATATTTAGCCACCAAAATCATGGTTAGACAATGTGAAATGTAGCTCAGCTGGTCAGAAAATGTCCTTGCGCCACTTAGACAGTGATCTACTCTTATACATAAATACTCATAAACGTGACTAAAAAATATAGGGTGGACAGGGATTGATAGACAATTTAATTCTTAATACAATTGCGTTATTACATTTTTTAATTTATCCTTACTTTTCAATACAGTTTGCGCCAAGCGAAGCTACGTCAAAAAACATGGCGTCCTAAGCCACTAAAATGTTTCGACAGAAACACGATTTATCATAATAAAAATGTCCTACCTTGAGCTGTTCTTCCATCAGTATCTTGGGCAAAGGATCCTTTCTTGGGAGAAATCGTCTTTTGGTGGAAAGCTGTCCTCTTGCCATGTGGAAATGTCAACTGCGTTCGGGATGAACTGAAAAGCGTGCCCAACTTTTCACATCGTTGCAAAAATAAATGTCCCAAAATCGCACTAAACGGATATAAATTGCTAAAAAACGCTTTAAATTAACTACTTTATGATGTTTGTAACTCCTATAACGAGTGAAAAGATGACCGGAGAAATATAACAGGCTAAACTAACGCTTGGAACAGGAGAGGGTCGGTGTCTTCCACGCGCGTTACGCAGCTCCCAAAGAATGACTAGCTTCAGAGTTTTTTCATTTGTAGGGCCTGTGAACGCGCAATCGAGCCCGTTGGAATCGTCATCACGTAAAGGCATCCAGGGGAAGACGTAAGAAGTGTCCGTATAGTCATAGCAACGACAGTGCCCTTTTAACTGACTTCAGAAAAGTGGCCAACATTTCTCAAATCTGACTCCATGTCAGGGAAATTGCTGTAGAATGGGCTCTGTTCCACTTAGAGACAAAATTTCAACTCCTATAGAAACTATAGACTGTTTTCTATCCAATAATAATAATAATATGCATATTGTACGATCAAGGATTTTGTGGGAAGCCGTTTAAAAAATTAGCCACATTAGCATAAATAGTCTAAACAGCGCCCCCATCCCCAACAGGTTAAGTTTGTATTCAACATAATACCTTATCTCAATGAAATGTACTGAAATGAATGTATATGTGACACAACAAGGCAATTTATTATTTTGGCCGGTAAAAAATATGCTTGGCTGTTGGATTTTTTTTATCTACCAGTCCCCTTGGCAGGTGAGCCAAAAAGGTAATTTCGAACACTGCCTGTAGATGTCCCTCTGGAGGTCCCCATAGTCAGAATACAGTGGTGTGGGGATAAAAGTGAGTCCCCTCTCCAGCAGTCGAGTCTCAGACGGTGATGAAAGATTAAGGATGTTTGTGTCTTGGTGGAGGGGCTGTGATGTAGGCATACCCTCCCCCAACAGGTTAGCTGTTACATCCAATGTTGAAGTATTTTTGCCGCTGTGTCTGGTGTCCAATATATGTTGTCTTCTCCGCGTGGAAATCTGAATGGTGGATTTAAAGTAGGGGGTTGTAGTGTGTGACGATGTGTGAGTTAATATATTTCAGCATGTTTTGTTGTTTATCTGACAGGTGGGGTGAGTAGTTGCAGTAGGATACATCGCTGTTGCTTTCCTGTGAAGTGACTGCAGTTGTCCTATGGGTGTCTGTTTCTGTGTTTGATCTTTGTTGTCCAGACCCAGAGACAGCACAACCACTTTGGTGTTGGGATTTGGGGTAGATTTTGCCAATACCCCATGTGGTGGAACTGTGCTCCAGGACAGCTGTCAATTCGGATGTTTTTGTACGGATGGTAGGGTATTCTGTTCTAATTTGAATCTCCGATGATGGCAATCGGTTTGTGAGATTTTATTTGCCAATCATAAACTTCTCTGTCAAGTCATATCTAGTTGGCAGGTACACGAGTGGGGGGATGGCTGGGGATGATCGGGTGGAGTGTCTGGGTGAATACAAGGGGAAGAGTCTCACAGTAGGCTCTGGAAGAACCCACTTTTTTGGAGACAAAGTGGGGTGGGTAAGAGGTTTCTGGTGTGATGAGAGGTTAGTATTGGGGAAGGTTCAGACAGGAAACTGTTGGGATTGGTTTTGCCTTTGTTTTCTCCCATCATCAAAACGTTTTCCAACTTTACTCCTTTCTCTGTAATCACCACCTCAGAGGGGTTTTAGTTTGGGCCTCTGTGGGTACAAAAGTGGAGAAGTTAGTGTCTGAGCTAGAAAGGACAGAAATGTTTAGATCAGAATGAATGGCTACATTACTAATAATTGGTGTTTGGGGTGGTTGTGCGGTCTCCAGGGCCACTGTCAATGTAAGGGAACTCCCCCCTGAATTGTACAAAATAACATGGCAAGTTATTGGCAGAGAGCGTACCATATACACGATGGACAAGTACACTACTTCTGGCGGTGTTTCATCCAAAGTTGATTGCAAATGCCATATTGCAAATGAGCTGTGTAACACTCCAACAATCCTAGTGCGCTCTAGCCTAATTTTTCATATTCCTATTCTAACGCAAGTCAAGACCCAAGAGTAAAATTTTGACATTTTGAAAATTTTGGCAAAAACTTATCACCCCCTTAAAACCTGTTAGCCTGGCTGGCCCGACACCGGTACACTTATGACAACATCCAGCTCAAGTGCAGGGCGCGAAATTCAAAATATATATTTTTTTAAATATTTAACTTTCACACATTAACAAGTCCAATACAGCATATGAAAGGTACACATCTTGTGAATCAAGCCAACATGTCCGATTTTTAAAATGTTTTACAGGGAAGACAAAATATGTAAATCTATTAGCTAACCACGTTAGCAAAAGACACCACTTTTCTAACTCCATCAGTTTCTTACTCCATCAGGTGCTATCACAAATTCGACCAAATAAAGATGTAAATAGCCACTAACCAAGAAACAAATTCATCAGATGACAGTCTGATAACATATTTATTGTATAGCATATGTTTTGTTCGAAAAATTTGCATATTTCAGGTATAAATCATAGTTCACATTTCAGCTACAATCAGAAATTGCACCGAAAGCAGCCATAATATTTACAGACACCAACGTCAAATACCTAATTACTCATCATAAAACATTTCTGAAAAATACATAGTGTGCAACAATTGAAAGACAGGCCTCTTGTGATTCCAGACAATATTTCCGATTTATTAAATGTTTTACAGCGAAAACAAAATGTAGCGCTATATTAGCATAGCCACAATAGCCAGAAACACTTGGGCGCCCACGACCAGTTCACATGCACGACAGATACATGAAATAAAATCATAAATTGGGTCTTACTTCTGCTGATCTTTCATCAGAATGTTGAACAAGGTGTTCTTTGTCCAGATGAGTCGTTGTTTGGATTCAGAATGGCAACTTTCTCTCTTCATTTAGCATGGGCACTGGCCGAGTGGCACGGATCTCTCCAACGTAAACAGAGTCAGAGAACGGAAGATGGCAAAACTCCCGAAAAAATTTCAATAATCTGATTAAACTATATTGAAAAAACATACATTACGATGATATGGTCACATGTATCAAATAAAATCCGAGCCGGGGATAGTTGTCGTCCATTACGGCAGCAAAACAGAAGGCAATCCCACTTCCAAGTCGCGCGCTTCAGAATACCGGAAGTGGACGGTCACGTCAAAGAAATAGCTTTTATTCCACCTCAGACCAAGATGAACACAACATTTCTTCTCTCACATCCTCTTGAACACCCAGAGGAAGGCGTATGAATTGTACGTAGACTCCTACGTGTCATGACCATGTATAGGCAGGAAGTTGAACAGAGCATATATTTCTGACATTCCACTTCCTGGTCAGGGAAAGTGCTGCCAAATGAGTTCTGTTTCACTCAGAGAAATAATTCAAACGGTTTTAGAAACTAGATAGTGTTTTCTATCCAATATTAATAATAATATGCATATTGTACGAGCAAGAATTGAGTACGAGGCCGTTTGAAGTGGGCATCTTTTATCTGGCTACTCAATACTTTCCCTTGCAGCCATAACAGGTTAAAAAAGTGCTTTCTGGACCGTTTTTTGAAATTCTTTCGATTTTTATGTCAATTACACATGTGTAAGAACTGTATGAAAATACTTTTGTCAAATTTTATTATCATTATTTTTTTTGAAATTTTTATTTGTACTTAAGGAATATGTTTTGTGCATTTGGAATGTGATTTCATAGGAAGTCAAAAGTCAAAAGTCAAAAATGTCAAAAATTTGGAAAAAACGTATCACCCCCTTTAAAAAACTGCTTTCTGGACCGTTTTTCGAAATTCTTTCGATTTTTATGTCAATTACACATGTATAAGAACTGTATGAAAATACTTTAGTCACATTTTATTATCATATTTTTTTTTTAAATGTTTACTTGTACTTAAGAAATATGTTTTGTGCATTTGCAATCTGATTTAATATGAAGTCAAAAATGTGAATAAATTTGAAAAAACGTATCACCCCCTTTAAAAAAGTGCTTTTTGGATTTCATTGTCGAAAATAACTTTTTTTTAAAGGCCAAAATGAAGCATTTAAAACTGTATTGAAAATCGTGCGTGGTAACCCAAAACATGAAACAGAATATTTTTTTACCTTTTTTGAAAACCTCCATAAATCACTCAGGCCAGCACCCATTGATTTGGGGCCGTAGTATAGTGCTCCCATAGCACGCATGGACGTCTGGATGACACCTAAAATCATTTAAAACCGTTTTGAAAAATTACGCCTGGTAACCTAAAACATGAAACAGAATATTTTTTTTACTTTTTTTGGAAACCTCCATAAATCACTCAGGCCAGCACCCATTGATTTGGGGCCGTAGTATAGTGCTCCCATAGCACGCATGGACGTCTGGATGACACCTAAAATCATTTAACCTGTTGGGGATGGGGGCGCTGTTTAGACTATTTATGCTAATGTGGCTAATTTTTTAAACGGCTTCCCACAAAATCCTTGATCGTACAATATGCATATTATTATTATTATTGGATAGAAAACAGTCTATAGTTTCTATAGGAGTTGAAATTTTGTCTCTAAGTGGAACAGAGCCCATTCTACAGCAATTTCCCTGACATGGAGTCAGATTTGAGAAACGTTGGCCACTTTTCTGAAGTCATTTAAAAGGGCACTGACGTTGCTATGACTATACGGACACTTCTTACGTCTTCCCCTGGATGCCTTTACGTGATGACGATTCCAACGGGCTCGATTGCTCGTTCACAGGCCCTACAAATGAAAAAAACCTTTAGCTAGCAAGTCTTTTCTTGCTGCGTAACGCGCGTGGAAGACACCGACCCTCTCCTGTTCCAAGCGTTAGTTTAGCCTGTTATATTTCTCCGGTCATCTTTTCACTCGTTATAGGAGTTACAAACATCACAAAGTAGTTAATTTAAAGCGTTTTATAGCAATTTATATCCGTTTAGTGCGATTTTGGGACATTTATTTTTGCAACGATGTGAAAAGTTGGGCACGCTTTTCAGTTCATCCCGAACGTAGTTGACATTTCCACATGGCAAGAGGACAGCTTTCCACCAAAAGACGATTTCTCCCAAGAAAGGATCCTTTGCCCAAGATACTGATGGAAGAACAGCTCAAGGTAGGACATTTTTATTATGATAAATCGTGTTTCTGTCGAAACATTTTAGTGGCTTAGGACGCCATGTTTTTTGACGTAGCTTCGCTTGGCGCAAACTGTATTGAAAAGTAAGGATAAATTAAAAAATGTAATAACGCAATTGTATTAAGAATTAAATTGTCTATCAATCCCTGTCCACCCTATATTTTTTAGTCACGTTTATGAGTATTTATGTATAAGAGTAGATCACTGTCTAAGTGGCGCAAGGACGTTTTCTTTACCAGCTTGTCTACATTTCACATTGTCTAACCATGATTTTGGTGGCTAAATATAAACATTTTCGATCAAACTGTATATGCATGTTGTAATGTGATGTTACAGGAGTGTCATCGGAAGAATTCTGAGAAGGTTAGTGAAAAAATTAATATCTTTTGGCGATGTTGACTTTTATCGCTCACTTTGGCTAGAATCAATGCTGGGCTGCTAATTGCTATGTGCTAAGCTAATATAACGATTTATTGTGTTTTCGCTGTAAGACACTTAGAAAATCTGAAATATTGTCTGTATTCACAGGATCTGTGTCTTTCGATTCGTGTATGCTGTGTATTTTTACGAAATGTTTGATGATTAGTAGTTAGGTAAACACGTTGCTCATTGTAATTATTCTAGTCCATTTGTGATGGTGGGTGCAATTGTAAACTATGCCATATACCTGAAATATGCACTTTTTTCTAACAAAACCTATCCCATACCATAAATATGTTATCAGACTGTCATCTAATGAGTTTTTTTGTTGGTTAGGGGCTATAAATATCTTAGTTTAGCCGAATTGGTGATGGCTACTGGTGTTGGTGGACAAATAAAAGATGGTGGATTATGCTAATGTGTTTTTAGGTAATAGATGTACATCTTTACATATTGTGTCTTCCCTGTAAAACATTTTAAAAATCGGAAATGTTGACTGGATTCATAAGATCTGTGTCTTTCATTAGCTGTATTGGACTTTAATGTGTGAAAGTTAAATATTTTAAAAAAATATTTTTTTTGAATTTCGCGGCACTGGTTTTTCAGTGGGGGGGGGGGGGGGGGGGTGCCGCTAGCGCCACGCTGATCCTAGACAGGTTAAAACCGTTTTGAAAAATTACGCCTGGTAATCTAAAACATGAAACAGAATATTTTTTTACTTTTTTTGGAAGCCTCCATAAATCACTCAGGCCGGACCCCATTGACTCGAGAAGAAAAAACATAAAATATTTTCCAGATGAAAAAACGGAATATTTTCTGACTTTTTTTGAAAACCTCCATAAATCACTCAGGCCAGCACCCATTGATTTTTGGCCGTAGAATAGTGCTCCCAGAGCGGGTATGGAAGTCTGGATGCCCCCTAAAAGCATTTAAGGCTCTGTGTGTCTTTAAGCACCGTACTTTTTCACTCCATCCTTGCTTTGTGTGTGTGTGTGTGTGTGTGTGTGTGTGTGTGTGTGTGTGTGTGTGTGTGTGTGTGTGTGTGTGTGTGTGTGTGTGTGTGTGTGTGTGTGTGTGTGTGTGTGTGTGTGTGTGTGTGTGTGTGTGTGAGCTTTTCTTTGACATCTGTTTAGAGAAATGACTGATTTACAGTTCATGAAGGTTGCCTAATCAAACAAATAAAGTTTTGGAAAAATCTGACTTTTTTAACCCTTCGAAACAGCACCTATTACCCCATTTTAAGGCACTTCCGGTTGGCACAGGAAGCTATAAGTAAATACATATCCTGTTCAGGGTATGCTTTTACAGAATCCTGAGTTTTAAGTCTATATGTTAACCTGTCTAGGATGAGGGTGCCGCTAGCGGCACTCCCCCCCCACCCCCACTGAAAAACCAGTGCCGCGAAATTCAAAATTATTATTTTTTTTAAATATTTAACTTTCACACATTAAAGTCCAATACAGCTAATGAAAGACACAGATCTTGTGAATCCAGCCAACATGTCCGATTTTTAAAATGTTTTACAGGGAAGACACAATATGTAAAGATGTACATCTATTACCTAAAAACACATTAGCATAATCCACCATCTTTTATTTGTCCACCAACAGTAGCTATCACCAATTCGGCTAAACTAAGATATTTATAGCCCCTAACCAAGAAAAAAACTCATCAGATGACAGTCTGATAACATATTTATGGTATGGGATAGATTTGTTAGAAAAATGTGCATATTTCAGGTAGATGGCATAGGTTACAATTGCACCCACCGTCACAAATGGACTAGAATAACTACATAGAGCAACGTGTTTACCTACTTACTAATCATCAAACATTTCGTAAAAATACACAGCATACACTAATCGAAAGACACAGATCCTGTAAATACAGACAATATTTCAGATTTTCTAAGTGTCTTACAGCGAAAACACAATAAATCGTTATATTAGCATAGCACATAGCAGCCCAGCATTGATTCTAGCCAAAGTGAGCGATAACGTCAACATCGCCAAAATATATTAATTTTTTCACTAACCTTCTCAGAATTCTTCAGATGACACTCCTGTAACATCATATTACACAATCCATATAGAGTTTGATCGAAAATGTTTATATTTAGCCACCAAAATCATGGTTAGACAATGGGGAAAGTAGCCCAGCTGGTGAGAAAATGTCCGTGCGCCATATTAGACAGTGATCTACTCTTATACATAAATACTCATAAACGTGACTAAAAAATATAGGGTGGACATCGATTGATAGACAATTTAATTCTTAATACAATCGCGGAATTACATTTTTTAAATTATCCTTACTTTTCAATACAGTTTGCGCCAAGCGAAGCTACGTCAAAAAACATGGCGTCCTAAGCAACTAACATTTTTCGACAGAAACACGATTTATCATAATAAAAATGGCCTACTTTGAGCTGTTCTTCCATCAGTATCTTGGGCAAAGGATCCTTTCTTGGGTCTAATCGTCTTTTGGTGGAAAGCTGTCCTCTTGCCATGTGGAAATGCCAACTGCGTTCGGGATGAACTGGAAGCGTGCCCAGCAATTCACAGCGTTTCAGAAATATATGTCCCAAAATCGCACTAAACGGATATAAATTGCTATAAAACGCTTTAAATTAACTACCTTATGATGTTTTTAACTCCCATAACGAGTAGAAACATGACCAGAGTAATATTACTCCCTCCACTAATGCTTGGAACAAGTGCGGGTCGATGTCCTCCAGGCGCATTACGCAGCAAGAAAAGAGTTCCTAGCTACAGGGTTTTTTAATTTGTAGTGCCTGTGAACGCGCAATCGACCCCATTCAAATCGGCATCACGTAAAGGCATCCAGGGGAAGACGTAAGCAGTGTCCGTATACTCATAGCAATAACTGCGGCCTTTTAACTGACTCCAGATCAGGGGCCAAAATTTCTGAAATCTGACTCCATGTCAGGGAAATTGCTGTAGAATGACTTCTGTTCCACTTAGAGACAAAAATTCAACTCCTATAGAAACTATAGACTGTTTTCTATCCAATAATAATAATAATATGCATATTGTACGATCAAGAATTTTGTGGGAAGCCGTTTCAAAAATTACACGATTAGCATAAATAGTGACAACAGCGCCCCCATCCTCAACAGGTTAAGAACTGACTGATCTACATAGGGTTGAATGCAGTTATTTTCAAATTGCAGGTCATGCATATCAAGACACCCTTTAGGGTGATTTTAACCACTTCCGGTTGGTCCAGGTAGCTTAGAATCAACACAGGTAGACCTTATAGTGGCCTGATGGATTGTCATCAAAGACAGGTTCATAAGACATTCATAACCCACATAGGCTTCAGGTTGAATTTAGAGGTGCAGGCAATGTGTTCCTATGGGAGAGATGTCATTGTAAACTGTTTGATGTAAACACCTTCTTTTAACTGTTAAGGGTTAATGCCACACGGTCAATGTTAGGCTTGCACAGATCGGGAGGACCTTAAGAACATTCCTGAGGTCAAATTGTGCTTCTAACCTTAACGGTTCTCTCTCTGTCTCGCAAAAGCAAATAAAATTGATATTGAGGTCAAAGGGTCATTTGGGTCAGTCTTCTTGTAACGGTCGCTGCGCTCAGACCGAGCGAGCTACGGTCAAGCGGGGCATCTCGTTGAACTCGGCACTGGAGATAATAGTAATGCCATTGCAGGCTTTGTGTGTCTTTAACCTGTCTAGGATCAGCGTGGCGCTAGCGGCACCCCCCCCCCCCCCCACTGAAAAACCAGTGCCGCGAAATTCAAAAAAAATATTTTTTTAAAATATTTAACTTTCACACATTAAAGTCCAATACAGCTAATGAAAGACACAGATCTTATGAATCCAGTCAACATTTCCGATTTTTAAAATGTTTTACAGGGAAGACACAATATGTAAAGATGTACATCTATTACCTAAAAACACATTAGCATAATCCACCATCTTTTATTTGTCCACCAACACCAGTAGCCATCACCAATTCGGCTAAACTAAGATATTTATAGCCCCTAACCAACAAAAAAACTCATTAGATGACAGTCTGATAACATATTTATGGTATGGGATAGGTTTTGTTAGAAAAAAGTGCATATTTCAGGTATATGGCATAGTTTACAATTGCACCCACCATCACAAATGGACTAGAATAATTACAATGAGCAACGTGTTTACCTAACTACTAATCATCAAACATTTCGTAAAAATACACAGCATACACGAATCGAAAGACACAGATCCTGTGAATACAGACAATATTTCAGATTTTCTAAGTGTCTTACAGCGAAAACACAATAAATCGTTATATTAGCTTAGCACATAGCAATTAGCAGCCCAGCATTGATTCTAGCCAAAGTGAGCGATAAAAGTCAACATCGCCAAAAGATATTAATTTTTTCACTAACCTTCTCAGAATTCTTCCGATGACACTCCTGTAACATCACATTACAACATGCATATACAGTTTGATCGAAAATGTTTATATTTAGCCACCAAAATCATGGTTAGACAATGTGAAATGTAGACAAGCTGGTAAAGAAAACGTCCTTGCGCCACTTAGACAGTGATCTACTCTTATACATAAATACTCATAAACGTGACTAAAAAATATAGGGTGGACAGGGATTGATAGACAATTTAATTCTTAATACAATTGCGTTATTACATTTTTTAATTTATCCTTACTTTTCAATACAGTTTGCGCCAAGCGAAGCTACGTCAAAAAACATGGCGTCCTAAGCCACTAAAATGTTTCGACAGAAACACGATTTATCATAATAAAAATGTCCTACCTTGAGCTGTTCTTCCATCAGTATCTTGGGCAAAGGATCCTTTCTTGGGAGAAATCGTCTTTTGGTGGAAAGCTGTCCTCTTGCCATGTGGAAATGTCAACTACGTTCGGGATGAACTGAAAAGCGTGCCCAACTTTTCACATCGTTGCAAAAATAAATGTCCCAAAATCGCACTAAACGGATATAAATTGCTATAAAACGCTTTAAATTAACTACTTTGTGATGTTTGTAACTCCTATAACGAGTGAAAAGATGACCGGAGAAATATAACAGGCTAAACTAACGCTTGGAACAGGAGAGGGTCGGTGTCTTCCACGCGCGTTACGCAGCAAGAAAAGACTTGCTAGCTAAAGGTTTTTTTCATTTGTAGGGCCTGTGAACGAGCAATCGAGCCCGTTGGAATCGTCATCACGTAAAGGCATCCAGGGGAAGACGTAAGAAGTGTCCGTATAGTCATAGCAACGACAGAGCCCTTTTAAATGACTTCAGAAAAGTGGCCAACGTTTCTCAAATCTGACTCCATGTCAGGGAAATTGCTGTAGAATGGGCTCTGTTCCACTTAGAGACAAAATTTCAACTCCTATAGAAACTATAGACTGTTTTCTATCCAATAATAATAATAATATGCATATTGTACGATCAAGGATTTTGTGGGAAGCCGTTTAAAAAATTAGCCACATTAGCATAAATAGTCTAAACAGCGCCCCCATCCCCAACAGGTTAAGCACCGTACTTTTTCATTCCATCCTTGCTGTGTTTGTGTGTGTGTGTGTCAGAGAGATTTTCTTTGACATCTGTTGGGAGAAATGACTGATTTACAGTTCATGAGGGTTGGCTAATCACACAAGTGGAGTTTTGAAAAGATCTGACCTTTATTACCCTTCAAATCTGACCCTATGGCACCATTTTAAGGTACTTCCAGTTGACATAGGAAGCTGAAAGTGAACACATACCCTCCTTGGGGTAGGCTCTTATTTAATATTGAGTTTTAAGTCTTTATGTTAAGAACTGACTTATTAACAGAGGGTTAACTTCTACTTGGTCACAATCCCGGATCCGGGAGCACCCTCATCAGTACAAAAGCTGACTAGCATAGCCTAGCATAGCGCCACAAGTAAATACTAGCATCTAAATATCATGAAATCACAAGTCCAAGACACCAGATGAAAGATACACATCTTGTGAATCCAGCCATCATTTCTGATTTTTAAAATGTTTTACAGGGAAGACACAATATGTATTTCTATTAGCTAACCACGATAGCAAAAGACACAACTTTTTTTTCCCACCATTTTTTTACTGCATAGGTAGCTATCACAAATTCTACCAAATAAAGATATAAATAGTCACTAACCAAGAAACAACTTCATCAGATGACAGTCTGATAACATATGTATTGTATAGCATATGTTTTGTTCGAAAAATGTGCATACTTCAGGTATAAATCATAGTTTTACATTGCAGCCACCATCACAACTCTCACCAAAGCAACTAGAATAACTACAGAGAGCAACGTGAATTACCTAAATACTCATCATAAAACATTTATGAAAAATGCACAGTGTACTGCAAATGAAAGACAATGATCTTGTGAATCCAGCCAATGTTTCAGATTTTTTAAGTGTTTTACAGCGAAAACACAATATAGCATTATATTAGCTTACTACAATAGCCAACCACACAACAGCATTGATTCAAGCCAACAATAGCGATAACGAAGAAACCAGCAAAATATATTAATTTTTTCACTAACCTTCTCAAACTTCTTCAGATGACAGTCCTATAACATCATATTACACAATACATATAGAGTTTGTTCGAAAATGTGCATATTTAGCGGCACAAATCGTTGTTATACAATTAGAATAGTAGCCAAAATGCAAACAAAATGTCAGGAGAAATCTTGGGAGAGGCACCTAATCTAATCAGTAACTAATCATAAACTTGACTAAAAAATACAGGTTGGACAGCAAATGAAAGATACATTAGTTCTTAATGCAACCGCTGTGTTAGATTTTTAAAATTAACGTTACTACGACATACAGCGTGCGTTAAAGCGAGACCGCACCGAAATTAATGGCAGAATAGTAGGTCAACATTTTTCAACAGAACAACGAATTAACTTCATAAGTAGTTTTTACTTTTTGATGAGCTTCCATCAGAATCTTGGGCAAGTTGTCCTTTGTCCAGAATCATCGTTGCTCGGTTGTAGATTGCCGTCTTCAACTTAGGAATTAGCAGCAAACATTAGCTATGTGGCCCAGACGTGCCCAACTCACTATAATGCAGCACAAAGAAATATCCGAAAATCGCAATATACTGATATTAACTGATATAACTCGGTTTAACCTTTTCTCAATAGGGGGTGCTGTTTTCACTTTGTAAAAATTCGTTCCCAAATTAAACTGCCTCGTACTCAATTCTTGCTTGTACAATATGCATATTATTATTACTATTGGATAGAAAACACTCTCTAGTTTCTAAAACTGTTTGAATTATATCTGTGAGTAAAACAGAACTCAAGTTGGAGCAAACTGCCTTTCAGGAAGTGAGAAATCTGAAATCAGGCAATCTGTTCCAGGGTCAGTTTATTAATTTGCATGTATTCTATTGGTCGACATGCACTGCATACGCCTTCCCCTAGATGTCAGCAAGCAGTGAGAATTGGAATGGAGTTGCTAGGCAGATCTGAGGCCATATAAATGGTCTTGGAACGTGGGGTACACTCTTTTCAACATTCGTCATGGCCGCAAGACAGACCTCAGGATGGCATTCTGAAAAGCTCTCGTTATAGGCCTTAGATATATCCGGCTCTGATTTTATTCGATATAGGTGTTAAAGACATCATAATGTAGTTATTTTAAATGAGTGTGTGTTATTTCATAAAATCACATAAAATCACAGAATTCTCACAGAGCTTCGATACCCACTTTAAAAATGTTCATCTGAAAAAACTACAACTGGATCTGTGAGTTTTTGGAGAAAAAAAATCCTCTTTGTGAACATGACCAAATTGTCAATGTACGATTTCTCTTAAATTACGATAGATAAATGGCTGGTTCTTTTTTTCCTGACACCGTATGCTTATGTACTTTGACGTGAAGCGGTCAAATTAGCACCCTACTTTGCGTTTTTGACCTTAATCCCAGAAAAATGGCCATAACTCAAAAAGCGTTGAGGCCTCGACGCCATCTTGTTCGGGGCGAACTGCCCATTACTCCAAACCTACGCTCGCCAAGTTTCGTCTTCTAAATATTTTCCGTTTAGGAGAAAAGGCTACGTGCATTTTTAATGTGCTCGTGCGCTTGCAATATGATTTATTTTCCCTCTTGTGGGAATTTTCGAGAATGCGGAAAAATGTCATTTTTTTTTAATTTTTATAAAACGGAAACCGAACGTCCGAGACATTTTCTTTGATGACTTCCTGAAAGATCTCTCCCATGCCTACGGCCCGACGCCGTCCGCGATTTTTGGAAACGTCGCCGGACGTCTAGTAAGGGACCGTACATTTGCAATGTGACTTTTCTCACTAACCATACGGCGAATGCTAAAATGTTCCCTTAAGGTATGTGGGGGAATTCCGGGAGTCAAGTTGACTGCTTAGTGCCAACCCGCTGCCAGTTCATCAAATAGCTGAACTGTACGTCTAACTATGAACAATAAGGTAGGCACAGACAAAGCAGTTACAGCTTGGGACGCAGACACCGGAAGAGAGAGACTGCAGCAAGGGTTTGACGTGATCGACTTTCCTGGAGCAATCAGGATGGAGAGCACCACAGATCTCCTCAGAGGGAGCTTCAATAGATTTATTTTTTCTTTCCCCTAATTGACATCTGACCCTTTTTATTGAATGCACCTGGACCGTGATGGTCTTAGTCTGGCCTGTGGTGTGTTTTGCCTGCACCATGATGGACTGGAGAGTTGGAAATTCCTCCTCTCTTAGCTCAAAATCTACCACAAATTCATTAGGGTCAGGTAGTGGGAAGCCAATAAACTGGGGGTAGGCAAGGGGACCCCTATTAGGAGTTGGGGAAGGTAAGGGTGGCATGTTATCTAAGGCCTTAGTCAGTTAATATGCATGCTTCTCGGGCCCAGAAGATATGATATGCATATAACTGGTAGATTTGGATAGAAAACACTCTAAAGTTTCCAAAACTGTTAACTTTTTAGGGATAGGGGGCAGCATTTACACTTTGGATGAATTGCGTGCCCATAGTGAACTGCCTCCTACTCTGTCCCAGACGCTAATATATGCATATTATTATTACTATTGGATAGAAAACTGTTTGAATTATGTCTGTGAGTATAAAATAACTCAAATGGCAGTCAAACTTCCAAACAGGAAGTGGAAATTCTGAGGCTGGTTGTTTTTCAACTCATCGCCTATTCAAATCCCAGGAAGATAGGGATTTGTTTGCACTTCCTACGCCTTCCACTAGATGTCAACAGTCGGTAGAACGTTGAATGAAGTTTATACTGTGATGTGGTGCCGGATGAGAGGGGAATGAGTCAGTGGTCTGGCAGATTGCCAGTTCCTGGTCATGCGCATTCCACATAATTTCGCCTTGCGTTCCATAACTTATAAAGACACGAAGGAATCCTCCGGTTGGAACGTTATTGGATATATATGATAACAACATCCTGAAGATTGATTCTCTACTTAGTTTGACAAGTTTATTCGACCTGTGATATAACTTTTTGAAGTTTTCGTCCGACGTTATGCGTGACTTGCCCGAGTTTTTGGATATGTGTACAAACGCGCTAGCAAAAGTAGGTACTTGGACATAAATAATTGACATTATCGAACAAAACAACAATTTATTGTCGAACTAGGATTTCTGGGAGTGCATTCTGATAAAGTTATTCAAATGTAAGGGAAATTTTATGGTGTAATTTCGTATTTCTGTTGACTCTAACATGGCGGAGAAATGCTGTTTTTATCTGAGCGCCGTCTCAGATTATTGCATGGTGTGCTTTTTCCGTAAAGAACAAGTGTATCTTTAATTCTATGTAAAACATGTATCTTTCATCTAACCCTAACCCATTTCTGAACATGGCGCCAATGTAAACTAAGATTTTTGGATATAAGTATGCACATTATCGAACAAAAAATAAATGTATTGTGTAACATGATGTCCTATGAGTGTCATCTGATGAAGATCATCAAAGGTTAGTGATTAATTTTATTAATGCACTTCATACGCCTTCCACTAGATGTCAACAAGCAGTGGAAGGTGGAATGGGGTGTCTAGCTTGATCTGAGGCAGAACAAGAGCTTTTGGAGTGGCAGGTCAGGAATTTTCTTTGTCTACCAAGGCGCGCCGCGGAGCTCGACATTGGCTTCTGAAAAGCGTTACGTATACACGGCGAATATCTCCGGCTCTGATTTTATTTGATACATGTGATAATAACATCATAAAGCAGGTTTTTTCAACCGAGTTTTATCAGTTTATTCAACGCTTATTGGGACTTTTGGAATTTTCCGTTTTTGCGCCAAGAGTTGATGGGCATGTTCGCGCCACATGGCTAGCTAAGGTTGCTAATTCGACAGAAGAAATGGACATTCTAAAACCAAACAACGTTTTATTCTGGACCAAGGACTCCTTGTACAACATTCTGATGGAAGCTCAACAAAAGTAAGAAGACATTTATGATGTTATTTCGTATTTCTGTGTAAAATGTTGAGTCCTATTCTCCGCCGTTTTGGTGAGCGCTGTCTCGCAATAACGCAAGCTGTATGTTATGGTAAAGATATTTTAAAAAATCTAACACAGTGGTTGCATTAACTTCTCTGCGCTACGAATCCCGTTAGCGGGATCACTTTCCTAAACAACCGCTAGAATTGCAGGGCGCCAAATTCAAAAATATTACAACAAATATTTATAATCATGCAATCACAAGTGAAATATACCAGAACACAGCTTAGCTTGTTGTTAATCCACCTATCGTGTCAGATTTTGAAAATATGCTTTACAGAGAAAGAAATGCAATTTTTTGTGAGTCTATCAATCAATGCTACAACAGCTAGCCCCAAATTAGCATGGTCGCGAAAGTCAGAAAAGCAATAAAATGAATCACTTACCTTTGATAATCTTCGGATGTTTGCACTCACGAGACTTCCCGTTACACAATAAATGTTATTTTTGTTCGATAAATATTACTTTTATAACAAAAAAACGCCATTTGGGTTGCGCATTATGTTCAGAAAACTACAGCCTCGTTCTGGTCTTGAAAGGAAGAACATATAAGATTAAAAAATATTACAAAAAATATTTATAATCATGCAATCACAAGTGAAATATACCAAAACACAGCTTAGCTTGTTGTTAATGCACCTATCGTGTCAGATTTTGAAAATATGCTTTGCAACGAAAGCGATCTAAGCTTTTGTGAGTGTATCATAGCTGGGGATTTTAACAAGGCTAATCTGAAAAAGAAACTCCCTAAATTCTATCAGCATATCGATTGTGCTACCAGGGCTGGTAAAACCTTGGATCATTGTTATACTAACTTCCGCGACACTTATAAGGCCCTCCCCCGCCCTCCTTTCGGAAAACGTGACCACGACTCCATTTTGTTGCTTCCAGCCTACAAACAGAAACTAAAACAGCAAGCTCCCGCGCTCAGGTCTGTTCAACGCTGGTCCGACCAATCTGATTCCACGCTTCAAGACTGCTTCGATCACGTGGATTGGGATATGTTCCGCATTGCGTCCAACAACATTGACGAATATGCTGATTCGGTGAGCGAGTTCATTAGAAAGTGCATTGACGATGTCGTACCCACAGCAACGATTAAAACATTCCCAAACCAGAAACCGTGGATTGATGGCAGCATTCGCGTGAAACTGAAAGCGCGAAGCACTGCTTTTAACCAAGGCAAGGTGACCGGAAACATGACCGAATACAAACAGTGTAGCTATTCCCTCCGCAAGGCAATCAAACAAGCTAAGTCCCAGTATAGAGACAAAGTAGAGTCGCAATTCAACAGCTCAGACACAAGAGGTATGTGGCAGGGTCTACAGTCAATCACGGATTACAAAAAGAAAACCAGCCCCGTCGCGGACCAGGATGTCTTGCTCCCAGACAGACGAAATAACTTTGTTGCTCGCTTTGAGGCAAATACAGTGCCACTGACACGGCCCGCTACCAAAACCTGCGGGCTCTCCTTCACTAAAGCCGAGGTGAGTAAAACATTTAAACGTGTTAACCCTCGCAAGGCTGCAGGCCCAGACGGCATTCCCAGCCGTATCCTCAGAGCATGCGCAGACCAGCTGGCTGGTGTGTTTAAGGACATATTCAATCAATCCTTATCCCAGTCTGCTGTTCCCACATGCTTCAAGAGGGCCACCATTGTTCCTGTTCCCAAGAAAGCTAAGGTAACTGAGCTAAATGACTACCGCCCCGTAGCACTCACTTCCGTCATCATGAAGTGCTTTTAGAGACTAGTCAAGGACCATATCACCTCCACCCTACCTGACACCCTAGACCCACTCCAATTTGCTTACCGACACAATAGGTCCACAGACGACGCAATCGCAACCACACTGCACACTGCCCTAACCCATCTGGGCAAGAGGAATACCTATGTGAGAATGCTGTTCATCGACTACAGCTCAGCATTTAACACCATAGTACCTTCCAAACTCGTCATCAAGCTCGAGACCCTGGGTCTCGACCCTGCCCTGTGCAACTGGGTCCTGGACTTCCTGACTGGACTTTTCGCCCCCAGGTGGTGAGGGTAGGTAACAACATCTCCACCCCGCTTATCCTCAACACTGGGGCCCTACAAGGGTGCGTTCTGAGCCCTCTCCTGTACTCCCTGTTCACCCACGACTGCTTGGCCATGCACGCCTCCAACTCAATCATCAAGTTTGCGGACGACACTACAGTGGTAGGCTTGATTACCAACAACGACGAGACGGCCTACAGGGAGGAGGTGAAGGTCCTCGGAGTGTGGTGTCAGGAAAATAACCTCACACTCAACGTCAACAAAACAAAGGAGATGATTGTGGACTTCAGGAAACAGCAGAGGGAGCACCCCCTATCCACATCGATGGGACAGTAGTGGAGAAGGTGGAAAGTTTTAAGTTCCTCGGTGTACACATCACGGACAAACTGAATTGGTCCACCCACACAGACAGCATTGTGAAGAAGGCGCAACAGCGCCTCTTCAACCTCAGGAGGCCGAAGAAATTCGGCTTGTCACCAAAAGCACTCACAAACTTCTACAGATGCACAATCGAGAGCATCCTGTCGGGCTGTATCACCGCCTGGTACGGCAACTGCTCCGCCCACAACCGTAAGGCTCTCCAGAGGGTAGTGAGGTCTGCACAACGCATCACCGGGGGCAAACTACCTGCCCTCCAGGACACCTACACCACCCGATGTCACAGGAAGCACATAAAGATCATCAAGGACAACAACCACCCGAGCCACTGCCTGTTCACCCCGCTATCATCCAGAAGGCGAGGTCAGTAAAGGTGCATCAAAGCAGGGACCGAGAGACTGAAAAACAGCTTCTATCTCAAGGCCATCAGACTGTTAAACAGCCACCAATAACATTTAGTGGCCGCTGCCAACATACTGACTCAACTCCAGCCACTTTAATAATGGGAATTGATGGAAATTATGTAAAAATGTATCACTAGCCAATTTAAACAATGCCACTTAACCTGTTGGGGATGGGGGCGCTGTTTAGACTATTTATGCTAATGTGGCTAATTTTTTAAACGGCTTCCCACAAAATCCTTGATCGTACAATATGCATATTATTATTATTATTGGATAGAAAACAGTCTATAGTTTCTATAGGAGTTGAAATTTTGTCTCTAAGTGGAACAGAGCCCATTCTACAGCAATTTCCCTGACATGGAGTCAGATTTGAGAAACGTTGGCCACTTTTCTGAAGTCATTTAAACGGGCACTGTCGTTGCTATGACTATACGGACACTTCTTACGTCTTCCCCTGGATGCCTTTACGTGATGACGATTCCAACGGGCTCGATTGCTCGTTCACAGGCCCTACAAATGAAAAAAACCTTTAGCTAGCAAGTCTTTTCTTGCTGCGTAACGCGCGTGGAAGACACCGACCCTCTCCTGTTCCAAGCGTTAGTTTAGCCTGTTATATTTCTCCGGTCATCTTTTCACTCGTTATAGGAGTTACAAACATCACAAAGTAGTTAATTTAAAGCGTTTTATAGCAATTTATATCCGTTTAGTGCGATTTTGGGACATTTATTTTTGCAACGATGTGAAAAGTTGGGCACGCTTTTCAGTTCATCCCGAACGTAGTTGACATTTCCACATGGCAAGAGGACAGCTTTCCACCAAAAGACGATTTCTCCCAAGAAAGGATCCTTTGCCCAAGATACTGATGGAAGAACAGCTCAAGGTAGGACATTTTTATTATGATAAATCGTGTTTCTGTCGAAACATTTTAGTGGCTTAGGACGCCATGTTTTTTGACGTAGCTTCGCTTGGCGCAAACTGTATTGAAAAGTAAGGATAAATTAAAAAATGTAATAACGCAATTGTATTAAGAATTAAATTGTCTATCAATCCCTGTCCACCCTATATTTTTTAGTCACGTTTATGAGTATTTATGTATAAGAGTAGATCACTGTCTAAGTGGCGCAAGGACGTTTTCTTTACCAGCTTGTCTACATTTCACATTGTCTAACCATGATTTTGGTGGCTAAATATAAACATTTTCGATCAAACTGTATATGCATGTTGTAATGTGATGTTACAGGAGTGTCATCGGAAGAATTCTGAGAAGGTTAGTGAAAAAATTAATATCTTTTGGCGATGTTGACTTTTATCGCTCACTTTGGCTAGAATCAATGCTGGGCTGCTAATTGCTATGTGCTAAGCTAATATAACGATTTATTGTGTTTTCGCTGTAAGACACTTAGAAAATCTGAAATATTGTCTGTATTCACAGGATCTGTGTCTTTCGATTCGTGTATGCTGTGTATTTTTACGAAATGTTTGATGATTAGTAGTTAGGTAAACACGTTGCTCATTGTAATTATTCTAGTCCATTTGTGATGGTGGGTGCAATTGTAAACTATGCCATATACCTGAAATATGCACTTTTTTCTAACAAAACCTATCCCATACCATAAATATGTTATCAGACTGTCATCTAATGAGTTTTTTTGTTGGTTAGGGGCTATAAATATCTTAGTTTAGCCGAATTGGTGATGGCTACTGGTGTTGGTGGACAAATAAAAGATGGTGGATTATGCTAATGTGTTTTTAGGTAATAGATGTACATCTTTACATATTGTGTCTTCCCTGTAAAACATTTTAAAAATCGGAAATGTTGACTGGATTCATAAGATCTGTGTCTTTCATTAGCTGTATTGGACTTTAATGTGTGAAAGTTAAATATTTAAAAAAAATATTTTTTTTGAATTTCGCGGCACTGGTTTTTCAGTGGGGGGGGGGGGGTGTGCCGCTAGCGCCACGCTGATCCTAGACAGGTTAATATAATGTTTACATACCCTACATTACTCATCTCATATGTATATGCTGTACTGTATATCATCCACTGCATCTTGCCATCTTTATGTAATACATGTATCACTAGCCACTTTAAACTATGCCACTTTATGTTTACATACCCTACATTACTCATCTCATATGTATATACCGTACTCTATACCATCTACTGCATCTTGCCTATGCCGTTCTGTACCACCACTCATTCATATATCTTTATGTACATATTCTTTATCCCTTTACACTTGTGTGTGTATAAGGTAGTAGTTGTGGAATTGTTAGGTTAGATTACTTGTTGGTTATTACTGCATTGTCGGAACTAGAAGCACAAGCATTTCGCTACACTGGCATTAACATCTGCTAACCATGTGTATGTGACAAATAACATTTGATTTGATTTGTATCAATCAATGCTAGAACAGTTAGCCTTATATTAGCTTGGTTAGCTTGGTCACGGAAGTCAGAAAAGCAATAAAATTAATCGCTTACCTTTGATAATCTTTGGATGTTTGCACTCACGAGACTCCCAGTTACATAACAAATGTTCTTTTTGTTTGATAAATATTACTTTTATAACAAAAAAATGTCATTTGGGTTCCGCGTTACGTTCAGAAAACCAAAGCGTCGTTCCGTTCGACGAACATTCCAAAAAGTATCCGTAATGGTCGTAGAAACATGTCAAACGTTTTTTATAATCAATCCTCAGGTTGTTTTTAACAAAAATAATCGATAATATTTCAACCGGACCGTAACCTAATCAATAAGAGAGAAAAAGCAAATGGAGAGCTCCTCTCTCGAGCGCAGGAACTATTCAAAGGACACCTGACTACTTTTGAAAAATCTCGCTCATTTTTTCAAAATAAAAGCCTGAAACTATGTCTGAAGCCAGAAAAACAGGCGAAGGGTTACAAAAATAGCTCTAGTTACAGATTGGTAGACCCGATTTGAAATCCGACTTGTTGCTTGAAAAGCTGAAGGTTTAGGGGTAGATTTTATATAGAAAACATTGTTTTCTGTAAAATGTTGGGAAAGGGGTCAAAACGGCAGTTTTTGTGAAAGTTGTTTTGAATTTAATGAATCTGCTAACTTCTGACATTTTTTACCGAAGCCATAAAATCAGGCGAAGGGTTACAAAAATAGCTCTAGTTACACATTGGTAGACCCGATTTGAAATCCGACTCGTAGCTTGAAAAGCAGAAGATTAGGGGTAGATTTTATATAGAAAACATTGTTTTCTGTAAAATGTTGGGAAAGGGGTCAAAACGGCAGTTTTTGTGAAAGTTGTTTTGAATTTAATGAATCTGCTAACTTCTGACATTTTTTACCGAAGCCAGAAAAACAGGCGAAGGGTTACAAAAATAGCTCTAGTTACAGATTGCTAAACCCGATTTGAAATCCGACTTGTAGTTTGAAAAGCAGAAGTTAGGGGTAGATTTTATATAGAAAACATTGTTTTCTGTAAAATGTTGGGAGAGGGGTCAAAACGGCAGTTGTTTGTGAAAGTTTAAAACACACATGGTAGTGCATTTAGTAAAACTGCTGTAACGTAAATTCCATACTGAATAAACCTTCTCCACATTTGACAAGCAGAGGAGTAGAGGGAAGTTTTAATCTAATATATTTTTGTCAAAGTCTTTGGTTTAGTGGTATAAATGATAGTTGTTTTGAATTTAATGAATCTGCTAACTTCTGACATTTTTTACCGAAGCCATAAAATCAGGCGAAGGGTTACAAAAATAGCTCTAGTTACACATTGGTAGACCCGATTTGAAATCCGACTTGCTGCTTGAAAAGCAGAAGATTAGGGGTAGATTTTATATAGAAAACATTGTTTTCTGTAAAATGTTGGGAAAGGGGTCAAAACGGCAGTTGTTTGTGAAAGTTTAAAAAACACATGGTAGTGCATTTAGTAAAACTGCTGTAACGTAAATTCCATACTGAATAAACCTTCTCCGCATTTGACAAGCAGAGAAGTAGAGGGAAGTTTTAATCTAATATATTTTTGTCAAAGTCTTTGCTTTAGTGGTCAAAATGATAGTTGTTTTGAATTTAATGAATCTGCTAACTTCTGACATTTTTTACCGAAGCCAGAAAAACAGGCGAAGGGTTACAAAAATAGCTCTAGTTACAGATTGGTAGACCCGATTTGAAATCCGACTTGTTGCTTGAAAAGCGGAAGATTAGGGGTAGATTTTAAATAGAAAACATTGTTTTCTTTAAAATGTTGGGAAAGGGGTCAAAACGGCAGTTTTTGTGAAAGTTGTTTTGAAATTAATGAATCTGCTAACTTCTGACATTTTTTACCGAAGCCAGAAAAACAGGCGAAGGGTTACAAAAATAGCTCTAGTTACAGTTTGGTAGACCCGATTTGAAATCCGACTTGTTGCTTGAAAAGCTGAAGATTAGGGGTAGATTTTATATAGAAAACATTGTTTTCTGTAAAATGTTGGGAAAGGGGTCAAAACGGCAGTTTTTGTGAAAGTTGTTTTGAATTTAATGAATCTGCTAACTTCTGACATTTTTTACCGAAGCCAGAAAAACAGGCGAAGGGTTACAAAAATTGCTCTAGTTACAGATTGGTAGACCCGATTTGAAATCCGACTTGTTGCTTGAAAAGCTGAAGATTAGGGGTAGATTTTATATAGAAAACATTGTTTTCTGTAAAATGTTGGGAAAGGGGTCAAAACGGCAGTTTTTGTGAAAGTTGTTTTGAATTTAATGAATTTGCTAACTTTGACATTTTTTACCGAAGCCAGAAAAACAGGCGAAGGGTTACAAAAATAGCTTTAGTTACAGATTGGTAGACCCAATTTGAAATCCGAATTGTTGCTTGAAAAGCTGAAGATTAGTAGTAGATTTTATATAGAAAACATTGTTTTCTGTAAAATGTTGGGAAAGGGGTCAAAAAGGCAGTTGCTTGTGAAAGTTTAAAAAACACATGTTAGTGCATTTAGTAAAACTGCTGTAACGTAAATTCCATAATGAATAAACCTTCTCCGCATTTGACAAGCAGAGAAGTAGAGGGAAGTTTTAATCTAATATATTTTTGTCAAAGTCTTTGCTTTAGTGGTCAAAATGATAGTTGTTTTGAATTTAATGAATCTGCAAACTTCTGACATTTTTTACCGAAGCCAGAAAAACAGGCGAAGGGTTACAAAAATAGCTCTAGTTACAGATTGGTAGACCAGATTTGAAATCCGACTTGTTGCTTGAAAAGCTGAAGATTAGGGGTAGATTTTATATAGAAAACATTGTTTTCTTTAAAATGTTGGGAAAGGGGTCAAAACGGCAGTTTTTGTGAAAGTTGTTTTGAATTTAATGAATCTGCTAACTTCTGACATTTTTTACCGAAGCCAGAAAAACAGGCGAAGGGTTACAAAAATAGCTTCAGTTACAGTTTGGTAGACCCGATTTGAAATCCGACTTGTTGCTTGAAAAGCTGAAGATTAGGGGTAGATTTTATATAGAAAACATTGTTTTCTTTAAAATGTTGGGAAAGGGGTCAAAACGGCAGTTTTTGTGAAAGTTGTTTTGAATTTAATGAATCTGCTAACTTCTGACATTTTTTACCGAAGCCAGAAAAACAGGCGAAGGGTTACAAAAATAGCTCTAGTTACAGATTGGTAGACCCGATTTGAAATCCGACTTGTTGCTTGAAAAGCGGAAGATTAGGGGTAGATTTTAAATAGAAAACATTGTTTTCTTTAAAATGTTGGGAAAGGGGTCAAAACGGCAGTTTTTGTGAAAGTTGTTTTGAATTTAATGAATCTGCTAACTTCTGACATTTTTTACCGAAGCCAGAAAAACAGGCGAAGGGTTACAAAAATAGCTCTAGTTACAGTTTGGTAGACCCGATTTGAAATCCGACTTGTTGCTTGAAAAGCTGAAGATTAGGGGTAGATTTTATATAGAAAACATTGTTTTCTGTAAAATGTTGGGAAAGGGGTCAAAACGGCAGTTTTTGTGAAAGTTGTTTTGAATTTAATGAATCTGCTAACTTCTGACATTTTTTACCGAAGCCAGAAAAACAGGCGAAGGGTTACAAAAATTGCTCTAGTTACAGATTGGTAGACCCGATTTGAAATCCGACTTGTTGCTTGAAAAGCTGAAGATTAGGGGTAGATTTTATATAGAAAACATTGTTTTCTGTAAAATGTTGGGAAAGGGGTCAAAACGGCAGTTTTTGTGAAAGTTGTTTTGAATTTAATGAATTTGCTAACTTTGACATTTTTTACCGAAGCCAGAAAAACAGGCGAAGGGTTACAAAAATAGCTTTAGTTACAGATTGGTAGACCCGATTTGAAATCCGAATTGTTGCTTGAAAAGCTGAAGATTAGTAGTAGATTTTATATAGAAAACATTGTTTTCTGTAAAATGTTGGGAAAGGGGTCAAAACGGCAGTTGTTTGTGAAAGTTTAAAAAACACATGTTAGTTCATTTAGTAAAACTGCTGTAACGTAAATTCCATAATGAATAAACCTTCTCCGCATTTGACAAGCAGAGAAGTAGAGGGAAGTTTTAATCTAATATATTTTTGTCAAAGTCTTTGCTTTAGTGGTCAAAATGATAGTTGTTTTGAATTTAATGAATCTGCAAACTTCTGACATTTTTTACCGAAGCCAGAAAAACAGGCGAAGGGTTACAAAAATAGCTCTAGTTACAGATTGGTAGACCCGATTTGAAATCCGACTTGTTGCTTGAAAAGCTGAAGATTAGGGGTAGATTTTATATAGAAAACATTGTTTTCTTTAAAATGTTGGGAAAGGGGTCAAAACGGCAGTTTTTGTGAAAGTTGTTTTGAATTTAATGAATCTGCTAACTTCTGACAGTTTTTACCGAAGCCAGAAAAACAGGCGAAGGGTTACAAAAATAGCTTCAGTTACAGTTTGGTAGACCCGATTTGAAATCCGACTTGTTGCTTGAAAAGCTGAAGATTAGGGGTAGATTTTATATAGAAAACATTGTTTTCTTTAAAATGTTGGGAAAGGGGTCAAAACGGCAGTTTTTGTGAAAGTTGTTTTGAATTTAATGAATCTGCTAACTTCTGACATTTTTTACCGAAGCCAGAAAAACAGGCGAAGGGTTACAAAAATAGCTCTAGTTACAGATTGGTAGACCCGATTTGAAATCCGACTTGTTGCTTGAAAAGCTGAAGATTAGGGGTAGATTTTATATAGAAAACATTGTTTTCTGTAAAATGTTGGGAAAGGGGTCAAAACGGCAGTTGTTTGTGAAAGTTTAAAAAACACATGTTAGTGCATTTAGTAAAACTGCTGTAACGTAAATTCCATACTGAATAAACCTTCTCCGCATTTGACAAGCAGAGAAGTAGAGGGAAGTTTTAATCTAATATATTTTTGTCAAAGTCTTTGCTTTAGTGGTCAAAATGATAGTTGTTTTGAATTTAATGAATCTGCTAACTTCTGACATTTTTTACCGAAGCCAGAAAAACAGGCGAAGGGTTACAAAAATAGCTTTAGTTACAGATTGGTAGACCCGATCTGAAATCCGACTTGTTGCTTGAAAAGCTGAAGATTAGGGGTAGATTTTATATAGAAAACATTGTTTTATGTAAAATGTTGGGAAAGGGGTCAAAACGGCAGTTGTTTGTGAAAGTTTAAAACACACATGGTAGTGCATTTAGTAAAACTGCTGTAACGTAAATTCCATACTGAATAAACCTTCTCCACATTTGACAAGCAGAGAAGTAGAGGGAAGTTTTAATCTAATATATTTTTGTCAAAGTCTTTGGTTTAGTGGTCAAAATGATAGTTGTTTTGAATTTAATGAATCTGCTAACTTCTGACATTTTTTACCGAAGCCAGAAAAACAGGCGAAAGGTTACAAAAATAGCTCTAGTTACAGATTGGTAGACCCGATTTGAAATCCGACTTGTAGCTTGAAATGCAGAAGATTAGGGGTAGATTTTATATAGAAAACATTGTTTTCTTTAAAATGTTGGGAAAGGGGTCAAAACGGCAGTTTTTGTGAAAGTTGTTTTGAATTTAATGAATCTGCTAACTTCTGACATTTTTTACCGAAGCCAGAAAAACAGGCGATGGGTTCCAAAAATAGCTCTAGTTACAGATTGGTAGACCCGATTTGAAATCCGACTTGTTGCTTGAAAAGCTGAAGATTAGGGGTAGATTTTATATAGAAAACATTGTTTTCTGTAAAATGTTGGGAAAGGGGTCAAAACGGCAGTTTTTGTGAAAGTTGTTTTGAATTTAATGAATCTGCTAACTTCTGACATTTTTTACCGAAGCCAGAAAAACAGGCGAAGGGTTACAAAAATAGCTTTAGTTACAGATTGGTAGACTCGATTTGAAATCCGACTTGTTGCTTGAAAAGCTGAAGATTAGGGGTAGATTTTATATAGAAAACATTGTTTTCTGTAAAATGTTGGGAAAGGGGTCAAAACGGCAGTTGTTTGTGAAAGTTTAAAAAACACATGGTAGTGCATTTAGTAAAACTGCTGTAACGTAAATTCCATACTGAATAAACCTTCTCCGCATTTGACAAGCAGAGAAGTAGAGGGAAGTTTTAATCTAATATATTTTTGTCAAAGTCTTTGGTTTAGTGGTCAAAATGATAGTTGTTTTGAATTTAATGAATCTGCTAACTTCTGACATTTTTTACCGAAGCCAGAAAAACAGGCGAAAGGTTACAAAAATAGCTCTAGTTACAGATTGGTAGACCCGATTTGAAATCCGACTTGTAGCTTGAAATGCAGAAGATTAGGGGTAGATTTTATATAGAAAACATTGTTTTCTTTAAAATGTTGGGAAAGGGGTCAAAACGGCAGTTTTTGTGAAAGTTGTTTTGAATTTAATGAATCTGCTAACTTCTGACATTTTTTACCGAAGCCAGAAAAACAGGCGATGGGTTCCAAAAATAGCTCTAGTTACAGATTGGTAGACCCGATTTGAAATCCGACTTGTTGCTTGAAAAGCTGAAGATTAGGGGTAGATTTTATATAGAAAACATTGTTTTCTGTAAAATGTTGGGAAAGGGGTCAAAACGGCAGTTTTTGTGAAAGTTGTTTTGAATTTAATGAATCTGCTAACTTCTGACATTTTTTACCGAAGCCAGAAAAACAGGCGAAGGGTTACAAAAATAGCTTTAGTTACAGATTGGTAGACTCGATTTGAAATCCGACTTGTTGCTTGAAAAGCTGAAGATTAGGGGTAGATTTTATATAGAAAACATTGTTTTCTGTAAAATGTTGGGAAAGGGGTCAAAACGGCAGTTGTTTGTGAAAGTTTAAAAAACACATGGTAGTGCATTTAGTAAAACTGCTGTAACGTAAATTCCATACTGAATAAACCTTCTCCGCATTTGACAAGCAGAGAAGTAGAGGGAAGTTTTAATCTAATATATTTTTGTCAAAGTCTTTGGTTTAGTGGTCAAAATGATAGTTGTTTTGAATTTAATGAATCTGCTAACTTCTGACATTTTTTACCGAAGCCAGAAAAACAGGCGAAGGGTTACAAAAATAGCTCTAGTTACAGATTGGTAGACCCGATTTGAAATCCGACTTGTTGCTTGAAAAGCTGAAGATTAGGGGTAGATTTTATATAGAAAACATTGTTTTCTTTAAAATGTTGGGAAAGGGGTCAAAACGGCAGTTTTTGTGAAAGTTGTTTTGAATTTAATGAATCTGCTAACTTCTGACAGTTTTTACCGAAGCCAGAAAAACAGGCGAAGGGTTACAAAAATAGCTTCAGTTACAGTTTGGTAGACCCGATTTGAAATCCGACTTGTTGCTTGAAAAGCTGAAGATTAGGGGTAGATTTTATATAGAAAACATTGTTTTCTTTAAAATGTTGGGAAAGGGGTCAAAACGGCAGTTTTTGTGAAAGTTGTTTTGAATTTAATGAATCTGCTAACTTCTGACATTTTTTACCGAAGCCAGAAAAACAGGCGAAGGGTTACAAAAATAGCTCTAGTTACAGATTGGTAGACCCGATTTGAAATCCGACTTGTTGCTTGAAAAGCTGAAGATTAGGGGTAGATTTTATATAGAAAACATTGTTTTCTGTAAAATGTTGGGAAAGGGGTCAAAACGGCAGTTGTTTGTGAAAGTTTAAAAAACACATGTTAGTGCATTTAGTAAAACTGCTGTAACGTAAATTCCATACTGAATAAACCTTCTCCGCATTTGACAAGCAGAGAAGTAGAGGGAAGTTTTAATCTAATATATTTTTGTCAAAGTCTTTGCTTTAGTGGTCAAAATGATAGTTGTTTTGAATTTAATGAATCTGCTAACTTCTGACATTTTTTACCGAAGCCAGAAAAACAGGCGAAGGGTTACAAAAATAGCTTTAGTTACAGATTGGTAGACCCGATCTGAAATCCGACTTGTTGCTTGAAAAGCTGAAGATTAGGGGTAGATTTTATATAGAAAACATTGTTTTATGTAAAATGTTGGGAAAGGGGTCAAAACGGCAGTTGTTTGTGAAAGTTTAAAACACACATGGTAGTGCATTTAGTAAAACTGCTGTAACGTAAATTCCATACTGAATAAACCTTCTCCACATTTGACAAGCAGAGAAGTAGAGGGAAGTTTTAATCTAATATATTTTTGTCAAAGTCTTTGGTTTAGTGGTCAAAATGATAGTTGTTTTGAATTTAATGAATCTGCTAACTTCTGACATTTTTTACCGAAGCCAGAAAAACAGGCGAAAGGTTACAAAAATAGCTCTAGTTACAGATTGGTAGACCCGATTTGAAATCCGACTTGTAGCTTGAAATGCAGAAGATTAGGGGTAGATTTTATATAGAAAACATTGTTTTCTTTAAAATGTTGGGAAAGGGGTCAAAACGGCAGTTTTTGTGAAAGTTGTTTTGAATTTAATGAATCTGCTAACTTCTGACATTTTTTACCGAAGCCAGAAAAACAGGCGATGGGTTCCAAAAATAGCTCTAGTTACAGATTGGTAGACCCGATTTGAAATCCGACTTGTTGCTTGAAAAGCTGAAGATTAGGGGTAGATTTTATATAGAAAACATTGTTTTCTGTAAAATGTTGGGAAAGGGGTCAAAACGGCAGTTTTTGTGAAAGTTGTTTTGAATTTAATGAATCTGCTAACTTCTGACATTTTTTACCGAAGCCAGAAAAACAGGCGAAGGGTTACAAAAATAGCTTTAGTTACAGATTGGTAGACTCGATTTGAAATCCGACTTGTTGCTTGAAAAGCTGAAGATTAGGGGTAGATTTTATATAGAAAACATTGTTTTCTGTAAAATGTTGGGAAAGGGGTCAAAACGGCAGTTGTTTGTGAAAGTTTAAAAAACACATGGTAGTGCATTTAGTAAAACTGCTGTAACGTAAATTCCATACTGAATAAACCTTCTCCGCATTTGACAAGCAGAGAAGTAGAGGGAAGTTTTAATCTAATATATTTTTGTCAAAGTCTTTGGTTTAGTGGTCAAAATGATAGTTGTTTTGAATTTAATGAATCTGCTAACTTCTGACATTTTTTACCGAAGCCAGAAAAACAGGCGAAAGGTTACAAAAATAGCTCTAGTTACAGATTGGTAGACCCGATTTGAAATCCGACTTGTAGCTTGAAATGCAGAAGATTAGGGGTAGATTTTATATAGAAAACATTGTTTTCTTTAAAATGTTGGGAAAGGGGTCAAAACGGCAGTTTTTGTGAAAGTTGTTTTGAATTTAATGAATCTGCTAACTTCTGACATTTTTTACCGAAGCCAGAAAAACAGGCGATGGGTTCCAAAAATAGCTCTAGTTACAGATTGGTAGACCCGATTTGAAATCCGACTTGTTGCTTGAAAAGCTGAAGATTAGGGGTAGATTTTATATAGAAAACATTGTTTTCTGTAAAATGTTGGGAAAGGGGTCAAAACGGCAGTTTTTGTGAAAGTTGTTTTGAATTTAATGAATCTGCTAACTTCTGACATTTTTTACCGAAGCCAGAAAAACAGGCGAAGGGTTACAAAAATAGCTTTAGTTACAGATTGGTAGACTCGATTTGAAATCCGACTTGTTGCTTGAAAAGCTGAAGATTAGGGGTAGATTTTATATAGAAAACATTGTTTTCTGTAAAATGTTGGGAAAGGGGTCAAAACGGCAGTTGTTTGTGAAAGTTTAAAAAACACATGGTAGTGCATTTAGTAAAACTGCTGTAACGTAAATTCCATACTGAATAAACCTTCTCCGCATTTGACAAGCAGAGAAGTAGAGGGAAGTTTTAATCTAATATATTTTTGTCAAAGTCTTTGGTTTAGTGGTCAAAATGATAGTTGTTTTGAATTTAATGAATCTGCTAACTTCTGACATTTTTTACCGAAGCCAGAAAAACAGGCGAAGGGTTACAAAAATAGCTCTAGTTACAGATTGGTAGACCCGATTTGAAATCCGACTTGTTGCTTGAAAAGCTGAAGATTAGGGGTAGATTTTATATAGAAAACATTGTTTTCTTTAAAATGTTGGGAAAGGGGTCAAAACGGCAGTTTTTGTGAAAGTTGTTTTGAATTTAATGAATCTGCTAACTTCTGACAGTTTTTACCGAAGCCAGAAAAACAGGCGAAGGGTTACAAAAATAGCTTCAGTTACAGTTTGGTAGACCCGATTTGAAATCCGACTTGTTGCTTGAAAAGCTGAAGATTAGGGGTAGATTTTATATAGAAAACATTGTTTTCTTTAAAATGTTGGGAAAGGGGTCAAAACGGCAGTTTTTGTGAAAGTTGTTTTGAATTTAATGAATCTGCTAACTTCTGACATTTTTTACCGAAGCCAGAAAAACAGGCGAAGGGTTACAAAAATAGCTCTAGTTACAGATTGGTAGACCCGATTTGAAATCCGACTTGTTGCTTGAAAAGCAGAAGATTAGGGGTAGATTTTATATAGAAAACATTGTTTTCTGTAAAATGTTGGGAAAGGGGTCAAAACGGCAGTTGTTTGTGAAAGTTTAAAAAACACATGGTAGTGCATTTAGTAAAACTGCTGTAACGTAAATTCCATACTGAATAAACCTTCTCCGCATTTGACAAGCAGAGAAGTAGAGGGAAGTTTTAATCTAATATATTTTTGTCAAAGTCTTTGGTTTAGTGGTCAAAATGATAGTTGTTTTGAATTTAATGAATCTGCTAACTTCTGACATTTTTTACCGAAGCCAGAAAAACAGGCGAAGGGTTACAAAAATAGCTTTAGTTACAGATTGGTAGACCCGATCTGAAATCCGACTTGTTGCTTGAAAAGCTGAAGATTAGGGGTAGATTTTATATAGAAAACATTGTTTTCTGTAAAATGTTGGGAAAGGGGTCAAAACGGCAGTTGTTTGTGAAAGTTTAAAACACACATGGTAGTGCATTTAGTAAAACTGCTGTAACGTAAATTCCATACTGAATAAACCTTCTCCACATTTGACAAGCAGAGAAGTAGAGGGAAGTTTTAATCTAATATATTTTTGTCAAAGTCTTTGGTTTAGTGGTCAAAATGATAGTTGTTTTGAATTTAATGAATCTGCTAACTTCTGACATTTTTTACCGAAGCCAGAAAAACAGGCGAAAGGTTACAAAAATAGCTCTAGTTACAGATTGGTAGACCCGATTTGAAATCCGACTTGTAGCTTGAAATGCAGAAGATTAGGGGTAGATTTTATATAGAAAACATTGTTTTCTTTAAAATGTTGGGAAAGGGGTCAAAACGGCAGTTTTTGTGAAAGTTGTTTTGAATTTAATGAATCTGCTAACTTCTGACATTTTTTACCGAAGCCAGAAAAACAGGCGAAGGGTTCCAAAAATAGCTCTAGTTACAGATTGGTAGACCCGATTTGAAATCCGACTTGTTGCTTGAAAAGCTGAAGATTAGGGGTAGATTTTATATAGAAAACATTGTTTTCTGTAAAATGTTGGGAAAGGGGTCAAAACGGCAGTTTTTGTGAAAGTTGTTTTGAATTTAATGAATCTGCTAACTTCTGACATTTTTTACCGAAGCCAGAAAAACAGGCGAAGGGTTACAAAAATAGCTTTAGTTACAGATTGGTAGACTCGATTTGAAATCCGACTTGTTGCTTGAAAAGCTGAAGATTAGGGGTAGATTTTATATAGAAAACATTGTTTTCTGTAAAATGTTGGGAAAGGGGTCAAAACGGCAGTTGTTTGTGAAAGTTTAAAAAACACATGGTAGTGCATTTAGTAAAACTGCTGTAACGTAAATTCCATACTGAATAAACCTTCTCCGCATTTGACAAGCAGAGAAGTAGAGGGAAGTTTTAATCTAATATATTTTTGTCAAAGTCTTTGGTTTAGTGGTCAAAATGATAGTTGTTTTGAATTTAATGAATCTGCTAACTTCTGACATTTTTTACCGAAGCCAGAAAAACAGGCGAAGGGTTACAAAAATAGCTCTAGTTACAGATTGGTAGACCCGATTTGAAATCCGACTTGTTGCTTGAAAAGCTGAAGATTAGGGGTAGATTTTATATAGAAAACATTGTTTTCTGTAAAATGTTGGGAAAGGGGTCAAAACGGCAGTTGTTTGTGAAAGTTTAAAAAACACATGGTAGTGCATTTAGTAAAACTGCTGTAACGTAAATTCCATACTGAATAAACCTTCTCCGCATTTGACAAGCAGAGAAGTAGAGGGAAGTTTTAATCTAATATATTTTTGTCAAAGTCTTTGGTTTAGTGGTCAAAATGATAGTTGTTTTGAATTTAATGAATCTGCTAACTTCTGACATTTTTTACCGAAGCCATAAAAACAGGCGAAGGGTTACAAAAATAGCTCTAGTTACAGATTGGTAGACCCGATTTGAAATCCGACTTGTTGCTTGAAAAGCAGAAGATTAGGGGTAGATTTTATATAGAAAACATTGTTTTCTGTAAAATGTTGGGAAAGGGGTCAAAACGGCAGTTTTTGTGAAAGTTGTTTTGAATTTAATGAATCTGCTAACTTCTGACATTTTTTACCGAAGCCAGAAAAACAGGCGAAGGGTTACAAAAATAGCTTTAGTTACAGATTGGTAGACTCGATTTGAAATCCGACTTGTTGCTTGAAAAGCTGAAGATTAGGGGTAGATTTTATATAGAAAACATTGTTTTCTGTAAAATGTTGGGAAAGGGGTCAAAACGGCAGTTTTTGTGAAAGTTGTTTTGAATTTAATGAATCTGCTAACTTCTGACATTTTTTACCGAAGCCAGAAAAACAGGCGAAGGGTTACAAAAATAGCTTTAGTTACAGATTGGTAGACCCGATTTGAAATCCGACTTGTTGCTTGAAAAGCAGAAGATTAGGGGTAGATTTTATATAGAAAACATTGTTTTCTGTAAAATGTTGGGAAAGGGGTCAAAACGGCAGTTGTTTGTGAAAGTTTAAAAAACACATGGTAGTGCATTTAGTAAAACTGCTGTAACGTAAATTCCATACTGAATAAACCTTCTCCGCATTTGACAAGCAGAGAAGTAGAGGGAAGTTTTAATCTAATATATTTTTGTCAAAGTCTTTGGTTTAGTGGTCAAAATGATAGTTGTTTTGAATTTAATGAATCTGCTAACTTCTGACATTTTTTACCGAAGCCAGAAAAACAGGCGAAGGGTTACAAAAATAGCTCTAGTTACAGATTGGTAGACCCGATTTGAAATCCGACTTGTTGCTTGAAAAGCAGAAGATTAGGGGTAGATTTTATATAGAAAACATTGTTTTCTGTAAAATGTTGGGAAAGGGGTCAAAACGGCAGTTTTTGTGAAAGTTGTTTTGAATTTAATGAATCTGCTAACTTCTGACATTTTTTACCGAAGCCAGAAAAACAGGCGAAGGGTTACAAAAATAGCTTTAGTTACAGATTGGTAGACTCGATTTGAAATCCGACTTGTTGCTTGAAAAGCTGAAGATTAGGGGTAGATTTTATATAGAAAACATTGTTTTCTGTAAAATGTTGGGAAAGGGGTCAAAACGGCAGTTGTTTGTGAAAGTTTAAAAAACACATGGTAGTGCATTTAGTAAAACTGCTGTAACGTAAATTCCATACTGAATAAACCTTCTCCGCATTTGACAAGCAGAGAAGTAGAGGGAAGTTTTAATCTAATATATTTTTGTCAAAGTCTTTGGTTTAGTGGTCAAAATGATAGTTGTTTTGAATTTAATGAATCTGCTAACTTCTGACATTTTTTACCGAAGCCAGAAAAACAGGCGAAGGGTTACAAAAATAGCTCTAGTTACAGATTGGTAGACCCGATTTGAAATCCGACTTGTTGCTTGAAAAGCAGAAGATTAGGGGTAGATTTTATATAGAAAACATTGTTTTCTGTAAAATGTTGGGAAAGGGGTCAAAACGGCAGTTTTTGTGAAAGTTGTTTTGAATTTAATGAATCTGCTAACTTCTGACATTTTTTACCGAAGCCAGAAAAACAGGCGAAGGGTTACAAAAATAGCTCTAGTTACAGATTGGTAGACCCGATTTGAAATCCGACTTGTTGCTTGAAAAGCAGAAGATTAGGGGTAGATTTTATATAGAAAACATTGTTTTCTGTAAAATGTTGGGAAAGGGGTCAAAACGGCAGTTGTTTGTGAAAGTTGTTTTGAATTTAAAGACATCATGGTAACTGCTGACATTTTTACCGAAGCCAGAAAAACAGGCTGTAAGGGTTACAAAAATAGCTCTAGTTACAGATAGGTAGAACCGATTTGAACTCCGACTTGATGCTTGACAAGCAGAGAGAGTAGAGGGAAGATTTTATATCGAAAACATTGTTTGTCTGTAAAATCGTTGGGAAAGGGGTCAAAACGGCAGTTTTTGTGAAAGTTGTTTTGAATTTAATGAATCTGCTAACTTCTGACATTTTTTACCGAAGCCAGAAAAACAGGCGAAGGGTTACAAAAATAGCTTTAGTTACAGATTGGTAGACCCGATTTGAAATCCGACTTGTTGCTTGAAAAGCTGAAGATTAGGGGTAGATTTTATATAGAAAACATTGTTTTCTGTAAAATGTTGGGAAAGGGGTCAAAACGGCAGTTGTTTGTGAAAGTTTAAAACACACATGGTAGTGCATTTAGTAAAACTGCTGTAACGTAAGTTCCATACTGAATAAACCTTCTCCGCATTTGACAAGCAGAGAAGTAGAGGGAAGTTTTAATCCAATATATTTTTGTCAAACTCTTTGGTTTAGTGGTCAAAATGATAGTTGTTTTGAATTTAATGAATCTGCTAACTTCTGACATTTTTTACCGAAGCCAGAAAAACAGGCGAAAGGTTACAAAAATAGCTCTAGTTACAGATTGGTAGACCCGATTTGAAATCCGACTTGTAGCTTGAAATGCAGAAGATTAGGGGTAGATTTTATATAGAAAACATTGTTTTCTTTAAAATGTTGGGAAAGGGGTCAAAACGGCAGTTTTTGTGAAAGTTGTTTTGAATTTAATGAATCTGCTAACTTCTGACATTTTTTACCGAAGCCAGAAAAACAGGCGAAGGGTTACAAAAATAGCTCTAGTTACAGATTGGTAGACCCGATTTGAAATCCGACTTGTTGCTTGAAAAGCAGAAGAGTAGGGGTAGATTTTATATAGAAAACATTGTTTTCTGTAAAATGTTGGGAAAGGGGTCAAAACGGCAGTTTTTGTGAAAGTTGTTTTGAATTTAATGAATCTGCTAACTTCTGACATTTTTTACCGAAGCCAGAAAAACAGGCGAAGGGTTACAAAAATAGCTTAGTTACAGATTGGTAGACCGATTTGAAATCCGACTTGTTGCTTGAAAAGCAGAAGAGTAGGGGTAGATTTTATATAGAAAACATTGTTTTCTGTAAAATGTTGGGAAAGGGGTCAAAACGGCAGTTTTTGTGAAAGTTGTTTTGAATTTAATGAATCTGCTAACTTCTGACATTTTTTACCGAAGCCAGAAAAACAGGCGAAGGGTTACAAAAATAGCTTTAGTTACAGATTGGTAGACCCGATTTGAAATCCGACTTGTTGCTTGAAAAGCAGAAGAGTAGGGGTAGATTTTATATAGAAAACATTGTTTTCTGTAAAATGTTGGGAAAGGGGTCAAAACGGCAGTTGTTTGTGAAAGTTTAAAAAACACATGGTAGTGCATTTAGTAAAACTGCTGTAACGTAAATTCCATACTGAATAAACCTTCTCCGCATTTGACAAGCAGAGAAGTAGAGGGAAGTTTTAATCTAATATATTTTTGTCAAAGTCTTTGGTTTAGTGGTCAAAATGATAGTTGTTTTGAATTTAATGAATCTGCTAACTTCTGACATTTTTTACCGAAGCCAGAAAAACAGGCGAAGGGTTACAAAAATAGCTCTAGTTACAGATTGGTAGACCCGATTTGAAATCCGACTTGTTGCTTGAAAAGCAGAAGAGTAGGGGTAGATTTTATATAGAAAACATTGTTTTCTGTAAAATGTTGGGAAAGGGGTCAAAACGGCAGTTTTTGTGAAAGTTGTTTTGAATTTAATGAATCTGCTAACTTCTGACATTTTTTACCGAAGCCAGAAAAACAGGCGAAGGGTTACAAAAATAGCTCTAGTTACAGATTGGTAGACCCGATTTGAAATCCGACTTGTTGCTTGAAAAGCAGAAGAGTAGGGGTAGATTTTATATAGAAAACATTGTTTTCTGTAAAATGTTGGGAAAGGGGTCAAAACGGCAGTTGTTTGTGAAAGTTTAAAAGACACATGGTAGTGCATTTAGTAAAACTGCTGTAACGTAAATTCCATACTGAATAAACCTTCTCCGACATTTGACAAGCAGAGAAGTAGAGGGAAGTTTTAATCTAATATATTTTTGTCAAAGTCTTTGGTTTAGTGGTCAAAATGATAGTTGTTTTGAATTTAATGAATCTGCTAACTTCTGACATTTTTTACCGAAGCCAGAAAAACAGGCGAAGGGTTACAAAAATAGCTCTAGTTACAGATTGGTAGACCCGATTTGAAATCCGACTTGTTGCTTGAAAAGCAGAAGAGTAGGGGTAGATTTTATATAGAAAACATTGTTTTCTGTAAAATGTTGGGAAAGGGGTCAAAACGGCAGTTTTTGTGAAAGTTGTTTTGAATTTAATGAATCTGCTAACTTCTGACATTTTTTACCGAAGCCAGAAAAACAGGCGAAGGGTTACAAAAATAGCTCTAGTTACAGATTGGTAGACCCGATTTGAAATCCGACTTGTTGCTTGAAAAGCAGAAGAGTAGGGGTAGATTTTATATAGAAAACATTGTTTTCTGTAAAATGTTGGGAAAGGGGTCAAAACGGCAGTTGTTTGTGAAAGTTTAAAAAACACATGGTAGTGCATTTAGTAAAACTGCTGTAACGTAAATTCCATACTGAATAAACCTTCTCCGCATTTGACAAGCAGAGAAGTAGAGGGAAGTTTTAATCTAATATATTTTTGTCAAAGTCTTTGGTTTAGTGGTCAAAATGATAGTTGTTTTGAATTTAATGAATCTGCTAACTTCTGACATTTTTTACCGAAGCCAGAAAAACAGGCGAAGGGTTACAAAAATAGCTCTAGTTACAGATTGGTAGACCCGATTTGAAATCCGACTTGTTGCTTGAAAAGCAGAAGAGTAGGGGTAGATTTTATATAGAAAACATTGTTTTCTGTAAAATGTTGGGAAAGGGGTCAAAACGGCAGTTGTTTGTGAAAGTTTAAAAAACACATGGTAGTGCATTTAGTAAAACTGCTGTAACGTAAGTTCCATACTGAATAAACCTTCTCCGCATTTGACAAGCAGAGAAGTAGAGGGAAGTTTAAATCCAATATATTTTTGTCAAACTCTTTGGTTTAGTGGTCAAAATGATAGCTGTTTTGAATTTAATGAATCTGCTAACTTCTGACATTTTTTACCGAAGCCAGAAAAACAGGCGAAGGGTTACAAAAATAGCTCTAGTTACAGATTGGTAGACCCGATTTGAAATCCGACTTGTTGCTTGAAATGCAGAAGAGTAGGGGTAGATTTTATATAGAAAACATTGTTTTCTGTAAAATGTTGGGAAAGGGGTCAAAACGGCAGTTTTTGTGAAAGTTGTTTTGAATTTAATGAATCTGCTAACTTCTGACATTTTTAACCGAAGCCAGAAAAACAGGCGAAGGGTTCCAAAAATAGCTCTAGTTACAGATTGGTAGACCCGATTTGAAATCCGACTTGTTGCTTGAAAAGCTGAAGATTAGGGGTAGATTTTATATAGAAAACATTGTTTTCTGTAAAATGTTGGGAAAGGGGTCAAAACGGCAGTTTTTGTGAAAGTTGTTTTGAATTTAATGAATCTGCTAACTTCTGACATTTTTTACCGAAGCCAGAAAAACAGGCGAAGGGTTACAAAAATAGCTTTAGTTACAGATTGGTAGACCCGATTTGAAATCCGACTTGTTGCTTGAAAAGCAGAAGAGTAGGGGTAGATTTTATATAGAAAACATTGTTTTCTGTAAAATGTTGGGAAAGGGGTCAAAACGGCAGTTTTTGTGAAAGTTGTTTTGAATTTAATGAATCTGCTAACTTCTGACATTTTTTACCGAAGCCAGAAAAACAGGCGAAGGGTTACAAAAATAGCTCTAGTTACAGATTGGTAGACCCGATTTGAAATCCGACTTGTTGCTTGAAAAGCAGAAGAGTAGGGGTAGATTTTATATAGAAAACATTGTTTTCTGTAAAATGTTGGGAAAGGGGTCAAAACGGCAGTTTTTGTGAAAGTTGTTTTGAATTTAATGAATCTGCTAACTTCTGACATTTTTTACCGAAGCCAGAAAAACAGGCGAAGGGTTACAAAAATAGCTCTAGTTACAGATTGGTAGACCCGATTTGAAATCCGACTTGTTGCTTGAAAAGCAGAAGAGTAGGGGTAGATTTTATATAGAAAACATTGTTTTCTGTAAAATGTTGGGAAAGGGGTCAAAACGGCAGTTGTTTGTGAAAGTTTAAAAAACACATGGTAGTGCATTTAGTAAAACTGCTGTAACGTAAATTCCATACTGAATAAACCTTCTCCGCATTTGACAAGCAGAGAAGTAGAGGGAAGTTTTAATCTAATATATTTTTGTCAAAGTCTTTGGTTTAGTGGTCAAAATGATAGTTGTTTTGAATTTAATGAATCTGCTAACTTCTGACATTTTTTACCGAAGCCAGAAAAACAGGCGAAGGGTTACAAAAATAGCTCTAGTTACAGATTGGTAGACCCGATTTGAAATCCGACTTGTTGCTTGAAAAGCAGAAGAGTAGGGGTAGATTTTATATAGAAAACATTGTTTTCTGTAAAATGTTGGGAAAGGGGTCAAAACGGCAGTTTTTGTGAAAGTTGTTTTGAATTTAATGAATCTGCTAACTTCTGACATTTTTTACCGAAGCCAGAAAAACAGGCGAAGGGTTACAAAAATAGCTCTAGTTACAGATTGGTAGACCCGATTTGAAATCCGACTTGTTGCTTGAAAAGCAGAAGAGTAGGGGTAGATTTTATATAGAAAACATTGTTTTCTGTAAAATGTTGGGAAAGGGGTCAAAACGGCAGTTTTTGTGAAAGTTGTTTTGAATTTAATGAATCTGCTAACTTCTGACATTTTTTACCGAAGCCAGAAAAACAGGCGAAGGGTTACAAAAATAGCTCTAGTTACAGATTGGTAGACCCGATTTGAAATCCGACTTGTTGCTTGAAAAGCAGAAGAGTAGGGGTAGATTTTATATAGAAAACATTGTTTTCTGTAAAATGTTGGGAAAGGGGTCAAAACGGCAGTTTTTGTGAAAGTTGTTTTGAATTTAATGAATCTGCTAACTTCTGACATTTTTTACCGAAGCCAGAAAAACAGGCGAAGGGTTACAAAAATAGCTCTAGTTACAGATTGGTAGACCCGATTTGAAATCCGACTTGTTGCTTGAAAAGCAGAAGAGTAGGGGTAGATTTTATATAGAAAACATTGTTTTCTGTAAAATGTTGGGAAAGGGGTCAAAACGGCAGTTTTTGTGAAAGTTGTTTTGAATTTAATGAATCTGCTAACTTCTGACATTTTTTACCGAAGCCAGAAAAACAGGCGAAGGGTTACAAAAATAGCTCTAGTTACAGATTGGTAGACCCGATTTGAAATCCGACTTGTTGCTTGAAAAGCAGAAGAGTAGGGGTAGATTTTATATAGAAAACATTGTTTTCTGTAAAATGTTGGGAAAGGGGTCAAAACGGCAGTTGTTTGTGAAAGTTTAAAAAACACATGGTAGTGCATTTAGTAAAACTGCTGTAACGTAAATTCCATACTGAATAAACCTTCTCCGCATTTGACAAGCAGAGAAGTAGAGGGAAGTTTTAATCTAATATATTTTTGTCAAAGTCTTTGGTTTAGTGGTCAAAATGATAGTTGTTTTGAATTTAATGAATCTGCTAACTTCTGACATTTTTTACCGAAGCCAGAAAAACAGGCGAAGGGTTACAAAAATAGCTCTAGTTACAGATTGGTAGACCCGATTTGAAATCCGACTTGTTGCTTGAAAAGCAGAAGAGTAGGGGTAGATTTTATATAGAAAACATTGTTTTCTGTAAAATGTTGGGAAAGGGGTCAAAACGGCAGTTTTTGTGAAAGTTGTTTTGAATTTAATGAATCTGCTAACTTCTGACATTTTTTACCGAAGCCAGAAAAACAGGCGAAGGGTTACAAAAATAGCTCTAGTTACAGATTGGTAGACCCGATTTGAAATCCGACTTGTTGCTTGAAAAGCAGAAGAGTAGGGGTAGATTTTATATAGAAAACATTGTTTTCTGTAAAATGTTGGGAAAGGGGTCAAAACGGCAGTTTTTGTGAAAGTTGTTTTGAATTTAATGAATCTGCTAACTTCTGACATTTTTTACCGAAGCCAGAAAAACAGGCGAAGGGTTACAAAAATAGCTCTAGTTACAGATTGGTAGACCCGATTTGAAATCCGACTTGTTGCTTGAAAAGCAGAAGAGTAGGGGTAGATTTTATATAGAAAACATTGTTTTCTGTAAAATGTTGGGAAAGGGGTCAAAACGGCAGTTGTTTGTGAAAGTTTAAAAAACACATGGTAGTGCATTTAGTAAAACTGCTGTAACGTAAGTTCCATACTGAATAAACCTTCTCCGCATTTGACAAGCAGAGAAGTAGAGGGAAGTTTAAATCCAATATATTTTTGTCAAACTCTTTGGTTTAGTGGTCAAAATGATAGTTGTTTTGAATTTAATGAATCTGCTAACTTCTGACATTTTTTACCGAAGCCAGAAAAACAGGCGAAGGGTTACAAAAATAGCTCTAGTTACAGATTGGTAGACCCGATTTGAAATCCGACTTGTTGCTTGAAAAGCAGAAGAGTAGGGGTAGATTTTATATAGAAAACATTGTTTTCTGTAAAATGTTGGGAAAGGGGTCAAAACGGCAGTTGTTTGTGAAAGTTTAAAAAACACATGGTAGTGCATTTAGTAAAACTGCTGTAACGTAAGTTCCATACTGAATAAACCTTCTCCGCATTTGACAAGCAGAGAAGTAGAGGGAAGTTTAAATCCAATATATTTTTGTCAAACTCTTTGGTTTAGTGGTCAAAATGATAGCTGTTTTGAATTTAATGAATCTGCTAACTTCTGACATTTTTTACCGAAGCCAGAAAAACAGGCGAAGGGTTACAAAAATAGCTCTAGTTACAGATTGGTAGACCCGATTTGAAATCCGACTTGTTGCTTGAAATGCAGAAGAGTAGGGGTAGATTTTATATAGAAAACATTGTTTTCTGTAAAATGTTGGGAAAGGGGTCAAAACGGCAGTTGTTTGTGAAAGTTTAAAAAACACATGGTAGTGCATTTAGTAAAACTGCTGTAACGTAAGTTCCATACTGAATAAACCTTCTCCGCATTTGACAAGCAGAGAAGTAGAGGGAAGTTTAAATCCAATATATTTTTGTCAAACTCTTTGGTTTAGTGGTCAAAATGATAGTTGTTTTGAATTTAATGAATCTGCTAACTTCTGACATTTTTTACCGAAGCCAGAAAAACAGGCGAAGGGTTACAAAAATAGCTTTAGTTACAGATTGGTAGACCCGATTTGAAATCCGACTTGTTGCTTGAAAAGCAGAAGAGTAGGGGTAGATTTTATATAGAAAACATTGTTTTCTGTAAAATGTTGGGAAAGGGGTCAAAACGGCAGTTGTTTGTGAAAGTTTAAAAAACACATGGTAGTGCATTTAGTAAAACTGCTGTAACGTAAATTCCATACTGAATAAACCTTCTCCGCATTTGACAAGCAGAGAAGTAGAGGGAAGTTTTAATCTAATATATTTTTGTCAAAGTCTTTGGTTTAGTGGTCAAAATGATAGTTGTTTTGAATTTAATGAATCTGCTAACTTCTGACATTTTTTACCGAAGCCAGAAAAACAGGCGAAGGGTTACAAAAATAGCTCTAGTTACAGATTGGTAGACCCGATTTGAAATCCGACTTGTTGCTTGAAAAGCAGAAGAGTAGGGGTAGATTTTATATAGAAAACATTGTTTTCTGTAAAATGTTGGGAAAGGGGTCAAAACGGCAGTTTTTGTGAAAGTTGTTTTGAATTTAATGAATCTGCTAACTTCTGACATTTTTTACCGAAGCCAGAAAAACAGGCGAAGGGTTACAAAAATAGCTCTAGTTACAGATTGGTAGACCCGATTTGAAATCCGACTTGTTGCTTGAAAAGCAGAAGAGTAGGGGTAGATTTTATATAGAAAACATTGTTTTCTGTAAAATGTTGGGAAAGGGGTCAAAACGGCAGTTGTTTGTGAAAGTTTAAAAAACACATGGTAGTGCATTTAGTAAAACTGCTGTAACGTAAGTTCCATACTGAATAAACCTTCTCCGCATTTGACAAGCAGAGAAGTAGAGGGAAGTTTAAATCCAATATATTTTTGTCAAACTCTTTGGTTTAGTGGTCAAAATGATAGTTGTTTTGAATTTAATGAATCTGCTAACTTCTGACATTTTTTTACCGAAGCCAGAAAAACAGGCGAAGGGTTACAAAAATAGCTCTAGTTACAGATTGGTAGACCCGATTTGAAATCCGACTTGTTGCTTGAAAAGCAGAAGAGTAGGGGTAGATTTTATATAGAAAACATTGTTTTCTGTAAAATGTTGGGAAAGGGGTCAAAACGGCAGTTTTTGTGAAAGTTGTTTTGAATTTAATGAATCTGCTAACTTCTGACATTTTTTACCGAAGCCAGAAAAACAGGCGAAGGGTTACAAAAATAGCTCTAGTTACAGATTGGTAGACCCGATTTGAAATCCGACTTGTTGCTTGAAAAGCAGAAGAGTAGGGGTAGATTTTATATAGAAAACATTGTTTTCTGTAAAATGTTGGGAAAGGGGTCAAAACGGCAGTTTTTGTGAAAGTTGTTTTGAATTTAATGAATCTGCTAACTTCTGACATTTTTTACCGAAGCCAGAAAAACAGGCGAAGGGTTACAAAAATAGCTCTAGTTACAGATTGGTAGACCCGATTTGAAATCCGACTTGTTGCTTGAAAAGCAGAAGAGTAGGGGTAGATTTTATATAGAAAACATTGTTTTCTGTAAAATGTTGGGAAAGGGGTCAAAACGGCAGTTGTTTGTGAAAGTTTAAAAAACACATGGTAGTGCATTTAGTAAAACTGCTGTAACGTAAGTTCCATACTGAATAAACCTTCTCCGCATTTGACAAGCAGAGAAGTAGAGGGAAGTTTAAATCCAATATATTTTTGTCAAAGTCTTTGGTTTAGTGGTCAAAATGATAGTTGTTTTGAATTTAATGAATCTGCTAACTTCTGACATTTTTTACCGAAGCCAGAAAAACAGGCGAAGGGTTACAAAAATAGCTCTAGTTACAGATTGGTAGACCCGATTTGAAATCCGACTTGTTGCTTGAAAAGCAGAAGAGTAGGGGTAGATTTTATATAGAAAACATTGTTTTCTGTAAAATGTTGGGAAAGGGGTCAAAACGGCAGTTTTTGTGAAAGTTGTTTTGAATTTAATGAATCTGCTAACTTCTGACATTTTTTACCGAAGCCAGAAAAACAGGCGAAGGGTTACAAAAATAGCTCTAGTTACAGATTGGTAGACCCGATTTGAAATCCGACTTGTTGCTTGAAAAGCAGAAGAGTAGGGGTAGATTTTATATAGAAAACATTGTTTTCTGTAAAATGTTGGGAAAGGGGTCAAAACGGCAGTTGTTTGTGAAAGTTTAAAAAACACATGGTAGTGCATTTAGTAAAACTGCTGTAACGTAAATTCCATACTGAATAAACCTTCTCCGCATTTGACAAGCAGAGAAGTAGAGGGAAGTTTTAATCTAATATATTTTTGTCAAAGTCTTTGGTTTAGTGGTCAAAATGATAGTTGTTTTGAATTTAATGAATCTGCTAACTTCTGACATTTTTTACCGAAGCCAGAAAAACAGGCGAAGGGTTACAAAAATAGCTCTAGTTACAGATTGGTAGACCCGATTTGAAATCCGACTTGTTGCTTGAAAAGCAGAAGAGTAGGGGTAGATTTTATATAGAAAACATTGTTTTCTGTAAAATGTTGGGAAAGGGGTCAAAACGGCAGTTTTTGTGAAAGTTGTTTTGAATTTAATGAATCTGCTAACTTCTGACATTTTTTACCGAAGCCAGAAAAACAGGCGAAGGGTTACAAAAATAGCTCTAGTTACAGATTGGTAGACCCGATTTGAAATCCGACTTGTTGCTTGAAAAGCAGAAGAGTAGGGGTAGATTTTATATAGAAAACATTGTTTTCTGTAAAATGTTGGGAAAGGGGTCAAAACGGCAGTTTTTGTGAAAGTTGTTTTGAATTTAATGAATCTGCTAACTTCTGACATTTTTTACCGAAGCCAGAAAAACAGGCGAAGGGTTACAAAAATAGCTCTAGTTACAGATTGGTAGACCCGATTTGAAATCCGACTTGTTGCTTGAAAAGCAGAAGAGTAGGGGTAGATTTTATATAGAAAACATTGTTTTCTGTAAAATGTTGGGAAAGGGGTCAAAACGGCAGTTGTTTGTGAAAGTTTAAAAAACACATGGTAGTGCATTTAGTAAAACTGCTGTAACGTAAATTCCATACTGAATAAACCTTCTCCGCATTTGACAAGCAGAGAAGTAGAGGGAAGTTTAAATCCAATATATTTTTGTCAAAGTCTTTGGTTTAGTGGTCAAAATGATAGTTGTTTTGAATTTAATGAATCTGCTAACTTCTGACATTTTTTACCGAAGCCAGAAAAACAGGCGAAGGGTTACAAAAATAGCTCTAGTTACAGATTGGTAGACCCGATTTGAAATCCGACTTGTTGCTTGAAAAGCAGAAGAGTAGGGGTAGATTTTATATAGAAAACATTGTTTTCTGTAAAATGTTGGGAAAGGGGTCAAAACGGCAGTTGTTTGTGAAAGTTTAAAACACACATGGTAGTGCATTTAGTAAAACTGCTGTAACGTAAATTCCATACTGAATAAACCTTCTCCACATTTGACAAGCAGAGAAGTAGAGGGAAGTTTTAATCTAATATATTTTTGTCAAAGTCTTTGGTTTAGTGGTCAAAATGATAGTTGTTTTGAATTTAATGAATCTGCTAACTTCTGACATTTTTTACCGAAGCCAGAAAAACAGGCGAAGGGTTACAAAAATAGCTTTAGTTACAGATTGGTAGACCCGATTTGAAATCCGACTTGTTGCTTGAAAAGCAGAAGAGTAGGGGTAGATTTTATATAGAAAACATTGTTTTCTGTAAAATGTTGGGAAAGGGGTCAAAACGGCAGTTGTTTGTGAAAGTTTAAAAAACACATGGTAGTGCATTTAGTAAAACTGCTGTAACGTAAATTCCATACTGAATAAACCTTCTCCGCATTTGACAAGCAGAGAAGTAGAGGGAAGTTTTAATCTAATATATTTTTGTCAAAGTCTTTGGTTTAGTGGTCAAAATGATAGTTGTTTTGAATTTAATGAATCTGCTAACTTCTGACATTTTTTACCGAAGCCAGAAAAACAGGCGAAGGGTTACAAAAATAGCTCTAGTTACAGATTGGTAGACCCGATTTGAAATCCGACTTGTTGCTTGAAAAGCAGAAGAGTAGGGGTAGATTTTATATAGAAAACATTGTTTTCTGTAAAATGTTGGGAAAGGGGTCAAAACGGCAGTTGTTTGTGAAAGTTTAAAAAACACATGGTAGTGCATTTAGTAAAACTGCTGTAACGTAAATTCCATACTGAATAAACCTTCTCCGCATTTGACAAGCAGAGAAGTAGAGGGAAGTTTAAATCCAATATATTTTTGTCAAAGTCTTTGGTTTAGTGGTCAAAATGATAGTTGTTTTGAATTTAATGAATCTGCTAACTTCTGACATTTTTTACCGAAGCCAGAAAAACAGGCGAAGGGTTACAAAAATAGCTCTAGTTACAGATTGGTAGACCCGATTTGAAATCCGACTTGTTGCTTGAAAAGCAGAAGATTAGGGGTAGATTTTATATAGAAAACATTGTTTTCTGTAAAATGTTGGGAAAGGGGTCAAAACGGCAGTTTTTGTGAAAGTTGTTTTGAATTTAATGAATCTGCTAACTTCTGACATTTTTTACCGAAGCCAGAAAAACAGGCGAAGGGTTACAAAAATAGCTCTAGTTACAGATTGGTAGACCCGATTTGAAATCCGACTTGTTGCTTGAAAAGCAGAAGATTAGGGGTAGATTTTATATAGAAAACATTGTTTTCTGTAAAATGTTGGGAAAGGGGTCAAAACGGCAGTTTTTGTGAAAGTTGTTTTGAATTTAATGAATCTGCTAACTTCTGACATTTTTTACCGAAGCCAGAAAAACAGGCGAAGGGTTACAAAAATAGCTCTAGTTACAGATTGGTAGACCCGATTTGAAATCCGACTTGTTGCTTGAAAAGCTGAAGATTAGGGGTAGATTTTATATAGAAAACATTGTTTTCTGTAAAATGTTGGGAAAGGGGTCAAAACGGCAGTTTTTGTGAAAGTTGTTTTGAATTTAATGAATCTGCTAACTTCTGACATTTTTTACCGAAGCCAGAAAAACAGGCGAAGGGTTACAAAAATAGCTCTAGTTACAGATTGGTAGACCCGATTTGAAATCCGACTTGTTGCTTGAAAAGCTGAAGATTAGGGGTAGATTTTATATAGAAAACATTGTTTTCTGTAAAATGTTGGGAAAGGGGTCAAAATAGCAGTTTTTGTGAAAGTTGTTTTGAATTTAATGAATCTGCTAACTTCTGACATTTTTTACCGAAGCCAGAAAAACAGGCGAAGGGTTACAAAAATAGCTTTAGTTACAGATTGGTAGACCCGATTTGAAATCCGACTTGTTGCTTGAAAAGCTGAAGATTAGGGGTAGATTTTATATAGAAAACATTGTTTTCTGTAAAATGTTGGGAAAGGGGTCAAAACGGCAGTTGTTTGTGAAAGTTTAAAAAACACATGGTAGTGCATTTAGTAAAACTGCTGTAACGTAAATTCCATACTGAATAAACCTTCTCCGCATTTGACAAGCAGAGAAGTAGAGGGAAGTTTTAATCTAATATATTTTTGTCAAAGTCTTTGGTTTAGTGGTCAAAATGATAGTTGTTTTGAATTTAATGAATCTGCTAACTTCTGACATTTTTTACCGAAGCCAGAAAAACAGGCGAAGGGTTACAAAAATAGCTCTAGTTACAGATTGGTAGACCCGATTTGAAATCCGACTTGTTGCTTGAAAAGCTGAAGATTAGGGGTAGATTTTATATAGAAAACATTGTTTTCTGTAAAATGTTGGGAAAGGGGTCAAAACGGCAGTTTTTGTGAAAGTTGTTTTGAATTTAATGAATCTGCTAACTTCTGACATTTATTACCGAAGCCAGAAAAACAGGCGAAGGGTTACAAAAATAGCTCTAGTTACAGATTGGTAGACTCGATTTGAAATCCGACTTGTTGCTTGAAAAGCAGAAGAGTAGGGGTAGATTTTATATAGAAAACATTGTTTTCTGTAAAATGTTGGGAAAGGGGTCAAAACGGCAGTTTTTGTGAAAGTTGTTTTGAATTTAATGAATCTGCTAACTTCTGACATTTTTTACCGAAGCCAGAAAAACAGGCGAAGGGTTACAAAAATAGCTTTAGTTACAGATTGGTAGACCCGATTTGAAATCCGACTTGTTGCTTGAAAAGCAGAAGATTAGGGGTAGATTTTATATAGAAAACATTGTTTTCTGTAAAATGTTGGGAAAGGGGTCAAAACGGCAGTTTTTGTGAAAGTTGTTTTGAATTTAATGAATCTGCTAACTTCTGACATTTTTTACCGAAGCCAGAAAAACAGGCGAAGGGTTACAAAAATAGCTCTAGTTACAGATTGGTAGACCCGATTTGAAATCCGACTTGTTGCTTGAAAAGCAGAAGATTAGGGGTAGATTTTATATAGAAAACATTGTTTTCTGTAAAATGTTGGGAAAGGGGTCAAAACGGCAGTTGTTTGTGAAAGTTTAAAAAACACATGGTAGTGCATTTAGTAAAACTGCTGTAACGTAAATTCCATACTGAATAAACCTTCTCCGCATTTGACAAGCAGAGAAGTAGAGGGAAGTTTTAATCTAATATATTTTTGTCAAAGTCTTTGGTTTAGTGGTCAAAATGATAGTTGTTTTGAATTTAATGAATCTGCTAACTTCTGACATTTTTTACCGAAGCCAGAAAAACAGGCGAAGGGTTACAAAAATAGCTCTAGTTACAGATTGGTAGACCCGATTTGAAATCCGACTTGTTGCTTGAAAAGCTGAAGATTAGGGGTAGATTTTATATAGAAAACATTGTTTTCTGTAAAATGTTGGGAAAGGGGTCAAAACGGCAGTTGTTTGTGAAAGTTTAAAACACACATGGTAGTGCATTTAGTAAAACTGCTGTAACGTAAATTCCATACTGAATAAACCTTCTCCGACATTTGACAAGCAGAGAAGTAGAGGGAAGTTTTAATCTAATATATTTTTGTCAAAGTCTTTGGTTTAGTGGTCAAAATGATAGTTGTTTTGAATTTAATGAATCTGCTAACTTCTGACATTTTTTACCGAAGCCAGAAAAACAGGCGAAGGGTTACAAAAATAGCTCTAGTTACAGATTGGTAGACCCGATTTGAAATCCGACTTGTAGCTTGAAAAGCAGAAGATTAGGGGTAGATTTTATATAGAAAACATTGTTTTCTGTAAAATGTTGGGAAAGGGGTCAAAACGGCAGTTTTTGTGAAAGTTGTTTTGAATTTAATGAATCTGCTAACTTCTGACATTTTTTACCGAAGCCAGAAAAACAGGCGAAGGGTTACAAAAATAGCTCTAGTTACAGATTGGTAGACCCGATTTGAAATCCGACTTGTTGCTTGAAAAGCTGAAGATTAGGGGTAGATTTTATATAGAAAACATTGTTTTCTGTAAAATGTTGGGAAAGGGGTCAAAACGGCAGTTTTTGTGAAAGTTGTTTTGAATTTAATGAATCTGCTAACTTCTGACATTTTTTACCGAAGCCAGAAAAACAGGCGAAGGGTTACAAAAATAGCTTTAGTTACAGATTGGTAGACTCGATTTGAAATCCGACTTGTTGCTTGAAAAGCTGAAGATTAGGGGTAGATTTTATATAGAAAACATTGTTTTCTGTAAAATGTTGGGAAAGGGGTCAAAACGGCAGTTGTTTGTGAAAGTTTAAAAAACACATGGTAGTGCATTTAGTAAAACTGCTGTAACGTAAATTCCATACTGAATAAACCTTCTCCGCATTTGACAAGCAGAGAAGTAGAGGGAAGTTTTAATCTAATATATTTTTGTCAAAGTCTTTGGTTTAGTGGTCAAAATGATAGTTGTTTTGAATTTAATGAATCTGCTAACTTCTGACATTTTTTACCGAAGCCAGAAAAACAGGCGAAGGGTTACAAAAATAGCTCTAGTTACAGATTGGTAGACCCGATTTGAAATCCGACTTGTTGCTTGAAAAGCAGAAGATTAGGGGTAGATTTTATATAGAAAACATTGTTTTCTGTAAAATGTTGGGAAAGGGGTCAAAACGGCAGTTTTTGTGAAAGTTGTTTTGAATTTAATGAATCTGCTAACTTCTGACATTTTTTACCGAAGCCAGAAAAACAGGCGAAGGGTTACAAAAATAGCTTTAGTTACAGATTGGTAGACTCGATTTGAAATCCGACTTGTTGCTTGAAAAGCAGAAGAGTAGGGGTAGATTTTATATAGAAAACATTGTTTTCTGTAAAATGTTGGGAAAGGGGTCAAAACGGCAGTTTTTGTGAAAGTTGTTTTGAATTTAATGAATCTGCTAACTTCTGACATTTTTTACCGAAGCCAGAAAAACAGGCGAAGGGTTACAAAAATAGCTTTAGTTACAGATTGGTAGACCCGATTTGAAATCCGACTTGTTGCTTGAAAAGCAGAAGATTAGGGGTAGATTTTATATAGAAAACATTGTTTTCTGTAAAATGTTGGGAAAGGGGTCAAAACGGCAGTTTTTGTGAAAGTTGTTTTGAATTTAATGAATCTGCTAACTTCTGACATTTTTTACCGAAGCCAGAAAAACAGGCGAAGGGTTACAAAAATAGCTCTAGTTACAGATTGGTAGACCCGATTTGAAATCCGACTTGTTGCTTGAAAAGCTGAAGATTAGGGGTAGATTTTATATAGAAAACATTGTTTTCTGTAAAATGTTGGGAAAGGGGTCAAAACGGCAGTTTTTGTGAAAGTTGTTTTGAATTTAATGAATCTGCTAACTTCTGACATTTTTTACCGAAGCCAGAAAAACAGGCGAAGGGTTACAAAAATAGCTTTAGTTACAGATTGGTAGACTCGATTTGAAATCCGACTTGTTGCTTGAAAAGCTGAAGATTAGGGGTAGATTTTATATAGAAAACATTGTTTTCTGTAAAATGTTGGGAAAGGGGTCAAAACGGCAGTTGTTTGTGAAAGTTTAAAAAACACATGGTAGTGCATTTAGTAAAACTGCTGTAACGTAAATTCCATACTGAATAAACCTTCTCCGCATTTGACAAGCAGAGAAGTAGAGGGAAGTTTTAATCTAATATATTTTTGTCAAAGTCTTTGGTTTAGTGGTCAAAATGATAGTTGTTTTGAATTTAATGAATCTGCTAACTTCTGACATTTTTTACCGAAGCCATAAAAACAGGCGAAGGGTTACAAAAATAGCTCTAGTTACAGATTGGTAGACCCGATTTGAAATCCGACTTGTTGCTTGAAAAGCTGAAGATTAGGGGGTAGATTTTATATAGAAAACATTGTTTTCTGTAAAATGTTGGGAAAGGGGTCAAAATGGCAGTTTTTGTGAAAGTTGTTTTGAATTTAATGAATCTGCTAACTTCTGACATTTTTTACCGAAGCCAGAAAAACAGGCGAAGGGTTACAAAAATAGCTTTAGTTACAGATTGGTAGACTCGATTTGAAATCCGACTTGTTGCTTGAAAAGCTGAAGATTAGGGGTAGATTTTATATAGAAAACATTGTTTTCTGTAAAATGTTGGGAAAGGGGTCAAAACGGCAGTTGTTTGTGAAAGTTTAAAAAACACATGGTAGTGCATTTAGTAAAACTGCTGTAACGTAAATTCCATACTGAATAAACCTTCTCCGCATTTGACAAGCAGAGAAGTAGAGGGAAGTTTTAATCTAATATATTTTTGTCAAAGTCTTTGGTTTAGTGGTCAAAATGATAGTTGTTTTGAATTTAATGAATCTGCTAACTTCTGACGTTTTTTACCGAAGCCATAAAATCAGGCGAAGGGTTACAAAAATAGCTCGTTACACATTGGTAGACCCGATTTGAAATCCGACTTGTAGCTTGAAAAGCAGATGATTAGGGGTAGGTTTTATATAGAAAACATTGTTTTCTGTAAAATGTTGGGAAAGGGGTCAAAACGGCAGTTTTTGTGAAAGTTGTTTTGAATTTAATGAATCTGCTAACTTCTGACATTTTTTACCGAAGCCATAAAATCAGGCGAAGGGTTACAAAAATAGCTCGTTACACATTGGTAGACCCGATTTGAAATCCGACTTGTAGCTTGAAAAGCAGATGATTAGGGGTAGATTTTATATAGAAAACATTGTTTTCTGTAAAATATTCGGAAAGGGGTCAAAACGGCAGTTTTTGTGAAAGTTGTTTTGAATTTAATGAATCTGCTAACTTCTGACATTTTTTACCGAAGCCAGAAAAACAGGCGAAGGGTTACAAAAATAGCTTTAGTTACAGATTGGTAGACTCTATTTGAAATCCGACTTGTTGCTTGAAAAGCTGAAGATTAGGGGTAGATTTTATATAGAAAACATTGTTTTCTGTAAAATGTTGGGAAAGGGGTCAAAACGGCAGTTGTTTGTGAAAGTTTAAAAAACACATGGTAGTGCATTTAGTAAAACTGCTGTAACGTAAATTCCATACTGAATAAACCTTCTCCGCATTTGACAAGCAGAGAAGTAGAGGGAAGTTTTAATCTAATATATTTTTGTCAAAGTCTTTGGTTTAGTGGTCAAAATGATAGTTGTTTTGAATTTAATGAATCTGCTAACTTCTGACATTTTTTACCGAAGCCATAAAAACAGGCGAAGGGTTACAAAAATAGCTCTAGTTACAGATTGGTAGATCCGATTTGAAATCCGACTTGTTGCTTGAAAAGCTGAAGATTAGGGGGTAGATTTTATATAGAAAACATTGTTTTCTGTAAAATGTTGGGAAAGGGGTCAAAATGGCAGTTTTTGTGAAAGTTGTTTTGAATTTAATGAATCTGCTAACTTCTGACATTTTTTACCGAAGCCAGAAAAACAGGCGAAGGGTTACAAAAATAGCTTTAGTTACAGATTGCTAGACTCGATTTGACATCCGACTTGTTGCTTGAAAAGCTGAAGATTAGGGGTAGATTTTATATAGAAAACATTGTTTTCTGTAAAATGTTGGGAAAGGGGTCAAAACGGCAGTTGTTTGTGAAAGTTTAAAAAACACATGGTAGTGCATTTAGTAAAACTGCTGTAACGTAAATTCCATACTGAATAAACCTTCTCCGCATTTGACAAGCAGAGAAGTAGAGGGAAGTTTTAATCTAATATATTTTTGTCAAAGTCTTTGGTTTAGTGGTCAAAATGATAGTTGTTTTGAATTTAATGAATCTGCTAACTTCTGACATTTTTTACCGAAGCCATAAAATCAGGCGAAGGGTTACAAAAATAGCTCGTTACACATTGGTAGACCCGATTTGAAATCCGACTTGTAGCTTGAAAAGCAGATGATTAGGGGTAGATTTTATATAGAAAACATTGTTTTCTGTAAAATGTTGGGAAAGGGGTCAAAACGGCAGTTTTTGTGAAAGTTGTTTTGAATTTAATGAATCTGCTAACTTCTGACATTTTTTACCGAAGCCAGAAAAACAGGCGAAGGGTTACAAAAATAGCTCTAGTTACAGATTGGTAGACCCGATTTGAAATCCGACTTGTTGCTTGAAAAGCTGAAGATTAGGGGTAGATTTTATATAGAAAACATTGTTTTCTGTAAAATGTTGGGAAAGGGGTCAAAACGGCAGTTTTTGTGAAAGTTGTTTTGAATTTAATGAATCTGCTAACTTCTGACATTTTTTACCGAAGCCAGAAAAACAGGCGAAGGGTTACAAAAATAGCTTTAGTTACAGATTGGTAGACTCGATTTGAAATCCGACTTGTTGCTTGAAAAGCTGAAGATTAGGGGTTAGATTTTATATAGAAAACATTGTTTTCTGTAAAATGTTGGGAAAGGGGTCAAAACGGCAGTTGTTTGTGAAAGTTTAAAAAACACATGGTAGTGCATTTAGTAAAACTGCTGTAACGTAAATTCCATACTGAATAAACCTTCTCCGCATTTGACAAGCAGAGAAGTAGAGGGAAGTTTTAATCTAATATATTTTTGTCAAAGTCTTTGGTTTAGTGGTCAAAATGATAGTTGTTTTGAATTTAATGAATCTGCTAACTTCTGACATTTTTTACCGAAGCCAGAAAAACAGGCGAAGGGTTACAAAAATAGCTTTAGTTACAGATTGGTAGACCCGATTTGAAATCCGACTTGTTGCTTGAAAAGCTGAAGATTAGGGGTAGATTTTATATAGAAAACATTGTTTTCTGTAAAATGTTGGGAAAGGGGTCAAAACGGCAGTTGTTTGTGAAAGTTTAAAACACACATGGTAGTGCATTTAGTAAAACTGCTGTAACGTAAATTCCATACTGAATAAACCTTCTCCACATTTGACAAGCAGAGAAGCAGAGGGAAGTTTTAATCTAATATATTTTTGTCAAAGTCTTTGGTTTAGTGGTCAAAATGATAGTTGTTTTGAATTTAATGAATCTGCTAACTTCTGACATTTTTTACCGAAGCCAGAAAAACAGGCGAAGGGTTACAAAAATAGCTTTAGTTACAGATTGGTAGACCCGATTTGAAATCCGACTTGTTGCTTGAAAAGCTGAAGATTAGGGGTAGATTTTATATAGAAAACATTGTTTTCTGTAAAATGTTGGGAAAGGGGTCAAAACGGCAGTTGTTTGTGAAAGTTTAAAACACACATGGTAGTGCATTTAGTAAAACTGCTGTAACGTAAATTCCATACTGAATAAACCTTCTCCGACATTTGACAAGCAGAGAAGTAGAGGGAAGTTTTAATCTAATATATTTTTGTCAAAGTCTTTGGTTTAGTGGTCAAAATGATAGTTGTTTTGAATTTAATGAATCTGCTAACTTCTGACATTTTTTACCGAAGCCAGAAAAACAGGCGAAGGGTTACAAAAATAGCTTTAGTTACAGATTGGTAGACTCGATTTGAAATCCGACTTGTTGCTTGAAAAGCTGAAGATTAGGGGTAGATTTTATATAGAAAACATTGTTTTCTGTAAAATGTTGGGAAAGGGGTCAAAACGGCAGTTGTTTGTGAAAGTTTAAAACACACATGGTAGTGCATTTAGTAAAACTGCTGTAACGTAAATTCCATACTGAATAAACCTTCTCCACATTTGACAAGCAGAGAAGTAGAGGGAAGTTTTAATCTAATATATTTTTGTCAAAGTCTTTGGTTTAGTGGTCAAAATGATAGTTGTTTTGAATTTAATGAATCTGCTAACTTCTGACATTTTTTACCGAAGCCAGAAAAACAGGCGAAAGGTTACAAAAATAGCTCTAGTTACAGATTGGTAGACCCGATTTGAAATCCGACTTGTAGCTTGAAATGCAGAAGATTAGGGGTAGATTTTATATAGAAAACATTGTTTTCTTTAAAATGTTGGGAAAGGGGTCAAAACGGCAGTTTTTGTGAAAGTTGTTTTGAATTTAATGAATCTGCTAACTTCTGACATTTTTTACCGAAGCCAGAAAAACAGGCGAAGGGTTACAAAAATAGCTCTAGTTACAGATTGGTAGACCCGATTTGAAATCCGACTTGTTGCTTGAAAAGCTGAAGATTAGGGGTAGATTTTATATAGAAAACATTGTTTTCTGTAAAATGTTGGGAAAGGGGTCAAAACGGCAGTTTTTGTGAAAGTTGTTTTGAATTTAATGAATCTGCTAACTTCTGACATTTTTTACCGAAGCCAGAAAAACAGGCGAAGGGTTACAAAAATAGCTTTAGTTACAGATTGGTAGACTCGATTTGAAATCCGACTTGTTGCTTGAAAAGCTGAAGATTAGGGGTAGATTTTATATAGAAAACATTGTTTTCTGTAAAATGTTGGGAAAGGGGTCAAAACGGCAGTTGTTTGTGAAAGTTTAAAAAACACATGGTAGTGCATTTAGTAAAACTGCTGTAACGTAAATTCCATACTGAATAAACCTTCTCCGCATTTGACAAGCAGAGAAGTAGAGGGAAGTTTTAATCTAATATATTTTTGTCAAAGTCTTTGGTTTAGTGGTCAAAATGATAGTTGTTTTGAATTTAATGAATCTGCTAACTTCTGACATTTTTTACCGAAGCCATAAAAACAGGCGAAGGGTTACAAAAATAGCTCTAGTTACAGATTGGTAGACCCGATTTGAAATCCGACTTGTTGCTTGAAAAGCTGAAGATTAGGGGGTAGATTTTATATAGAAAACATTGTTTTCTGTAAAATGTTGGGAAAGGGGTCAAAATGGCAGTTTTTGTGAAAGTTGTTTTGAATTTAATGAATCTGCTAACTTCTGACATTTTTTACCGAAGCCAGAAAAACAGGCGAAGGGTTACAAAAATAGCTTTAGTTACAGATTGGTAGACTCGATTTGAAATCCGACTTGTTGCTTGAAAAGCTGAAGATTAGGGGTAGATTTTATATAGAAAACATTGTTTTCTGTAAAATGTTGGGAAAGGGGTCAAAACGGCAGTTGTTTGTGAAAGTTTAAAAAACACATGGTAGTGCATTTAGTAAAACTGCTGTAACGTAAATTCCATACTGAATAAACCTTCTCCGCATTTGACAAGCAGAGAAGTAGAGGGAAGTTTTAATCTAATATATTTTTGTCAAAGTCTTTGGTTTAGTGGTCAAAATGATAGTTGTTTTGAATTTAATGAATCTGCTAACTTCTGACATTTTTTACCGAAGCCATAAAAACAGGCGAAGGGTTACAAAAATAGCTCTAGTTACAGATTGGTAGACCCGATTTGAAATCCGACTTGTAGCTTGAAATGCAGAAGATTAGGGGTAGATTTTATATAGAAAACATTGTTTTCTTTAAAATGTTGGGAAAGGGGTCAAAACGGCAGTTTTTGTGAAAGTTGTTTTGAATTTAATGAATCTGCTAACTTCTGACATTTTTTACCGAAGCCAGAAAAACAGGCGAAGGGTTACAAAAATAGCTCTAGTTACAGATTGGTAGACCCGATTTGAAATCCGACTTGTTGCTTGAAAAGCTGAAGATTAGGGGTAGATTTTATATAGAAAACATTGTTTTCTGTAAAATGTTGGGAAAGGGGTCAAAACGGCAGTTTTTGTGAAAGTTGTTTTGAATTTAATGAATCTGCTAACTTCTGACATTTTTTACCGAAGCCAGAAAAACAGGCGAAGGGTTACAAAAATAGCTTTAGTTACAGATTGGTAGACTCGATTTGAAATCCGACTTGTTGCTTGAAAAGCTGAAGATTAGGGGTAGATTTTATATAGAAAACATTGTTTTCTGTAAAATGTTGGGAAAGGGGTCAAAACGGCAGTTGTTCGTGAAAGTTTAAAAAACACATGGTAGTGCATTTAGTAAAACTGCTGTAACGTAAATTCCATACTGAATAAACCTTCTCCGCATTTGACAAGCAGAGAAGTAGAGGGAAGTTTTAATCTAATATATTTTTGTCAAAGTCTTTGGTTTAGTGGTCAAAATGATAGTTGTTTTGAATTTAATGAATCTGCTAACTTCTGACATTTTTTACCGAAGCCATAAAAACAGGCGAAGGGTTACAAAAATAGCTCTAGTTACAGATTGGTAGACCCGATTTGAAATCCGACTTGTTGCTTGAAAAGCTGAAGATTAGGGGGTAGATTTTATATAGAAAACATTGTTTTCTGTAAAATGTTGGGAAAGGGGTCAAAATGGCAGTTTTTGTGAAAGTTGTTTTGAATTTAATGAATCTGCTAACTTCTGACATTTTTTACCGAAGCCAGAAAAACAGGCGAAGGGTTACAAAAATAGCTTTAGTTACAGATTGGTAGACTCGATTTGAAATCCGACTTGTTGCTTGAAAAGCTGAAGATTAGGGGTAGATTTTATATAGAAAACATTGTTTTCTGTAAAATGTTGGGAAAGGGGTCAAAACGGCAGTTGTTTGTGAAAGTTTAAAAAACACATGGTAGTGCATTTAGTAAAACTGCTGTAACGTAAATTCCATACTGAATAAACCTTCTCCGCATTTGACAACCAGAGAAGTAGAGGGAAGTTTTAATCTAATATATTTTTGTCAAAGTCTTTGGTTTAGTGGTCAAAATGATAGTTGTTTTGAATTTAATGAATCTGCTAACTTCTGACATTTTTTACCGAAGCCATAAAAACAGGCGAAGGGTTACAAAAATAGCTCTAGTTACAGATTGGTAGACCCGATTTGAAATCCGACTTGTAGCTTGAAAAGCAGATGATTAGGGGTAGATTTTATATAGAAAACATTGTTTTCTGTAAAATGTTGGGAAAGGGGTCAAAACGGCAGTTGTTTGTGAAAGTTTAAAAAACACATGGTAGTGCATTTAGTAAAACTGCTGTAACGTAAATTCCATACTGAATAAACCTTCTCCGCATTTGACAAGCAGAGAAGTAGAGGGAAGTTTTAATCTAATATATTTTTGTCAAAGTCTTTGGTTTAGTGGTCAAAATGATAGTTGTTTTGAATTTAATGAATCTGCTAACTTCTGACATTTTTTACCGAAGCCATAAAAACAGGCGAAGGGTTACAAAAATAGCTTTAGTTACAGATTGGTAGACTCGATTTGAAATCCGACTTGTTGCTTGAAAAGCTGAAGATTAGGGGTAGATTTTATATAGAAAACATTGTTTTCTGTAAAATGTTGGGAAAGGGGTCAAAACGGCAGTTGTTTGTGAAAGTTTATAAAACACATGGTAGTGCATTTAGTAAAACTGCTGTAACGTAAATTCCATACTGAATAAACCTTCTCCGCATTTGACAAGCAGAGAAGTAGAGGGAAGTTTTAATCTAATATATTTTTGTCAAAGTCTTTGGTTTAGTGGTCAAAATGATAGTTGTTTTGAATTTAATGAATCTGCTAACTTCTGACATTTTTTACCGAAGCCATAAAATCAGGCGAAGGGTTACAAAAATAGCTCGTTACACATTGGTAGACCCGATTTGAAATCCGACTTGTAGCTTGAAAAGCAGAAGATTAGGGGTAGATTTTATATAGAAAACATTGTTTTCTGTAAAATGTTGGGAAAGGGGTCAAAACGGCAGTTTTTGTGAAAGTTTAAAAAACACATGGTAGTGCATTTAGTAAAACTGCTGTAACGTAAATTCCATACTGAATAAACCTTCTCCGCATTTGACAAGCAGAGAAGTAGAGGGAAGTTTTAATCTAATATATTTTTGTCAAAGTCTTTGGTTTAGTGGTCAAAATGATAGTTGTTTTGAATTTAATGAATCTGCTAACTTCTGACATTTTTTACCGAAGCCAGAAAAACAGGCGAAGGGTTACAAAAATAGCTCTAGTTACAGATTGGTAGACCGATTTGAAATCCGACTTGTTGCTTGAAAAGCTGAAGATTAGGGGGTAGATTTTATATAGAAAACATTGTTTTCTGTAAAATGTTGGGAAAGTTGTCAAAATGGCAGTTTTTGTGAAAGTTGTTTTGAATTTAATGAATCTGCTAACTTCTGACATTTTTTACCGAAGCCAGAAAAACAGGCGAAGGGTTACAAAAATAGCTTTAGTTACAGATTGGTAGACTCGATTTGAAATCCGACTTGTTGCTTGAAAAGCTGAAGATTAGGGGTAGATTTTATATAGAAAACATTGTTTTCTGTAAAATGTTGGGAAAGGGGTCAAAACGGCAGTTGTTTGTGAAAGTTTAAAAAACACATGGTAGTGCATTTAGTAAAACTGCTGTAACGTAAATTCCATACTGAATAAACCTTCTCCGCATTTGACAAGCAGAGAAGTAGAGGGAAGTTTTAATCTAATATATTTTTGTCAAAGTCTTTGGTTTAGTGGTCAAAATGATAGTTGTTTTGAATTTAATGAATCTGCTAACTTCTGACATTTTTTACCGAAGCCATAAAATCAGGCGAAGGGTTACAAAAATAGCTCGTTACACATTGGTAGACCCGATTTGAAATCCGACTTGTAGCTTGAAAAGCAGATGATTAGGGGTAGATTTTATATAGAAAACATTGTTTTCTGTAAAATGTTGGGAAAGGGGTCAAAACGGCAGTTTTGTGAAAGTTGTTTTGAATTTAATGAATCTGCTAACTTCTGACATTATTTACCGAAGCCATAAAATCAGGCGAAGGGTTACAAAAATAGCTCGTTACACATTGGTAGACCCGATTTGAAATCCGACTTGTAGCTTGAAAAGCAGATGATTAGGGGTAGATTTTATATAGAAAACATTGTTTTCTGTAAAATGTTCGGAAAGGGGTCAAAACGGCAGTTTTTGTGAAAGTTGTTTTGAATTTAATGAATCTGCTAACTTCTGACATTTTTTACCGAAGCCATAAAAACAGGCGAAGGGTTACAAAAATAGCTGTAGTTAGAGATTGGTAGACCCGATTTGAAATCCGACTTGTTGCTTGAAAAGCTGAAGATTAGGGGGTAGATTTTATATAGAAAACATTGTTTTCTGTAAAATGTTGGGAAAGGGGTCAAAATGGCAGTTTTTGTGAAAGTTGTTTTGAATTTAATGAATCTGCTAACTTCTGACATTTTTTCCCGAAGCCAGAAAAACTGGCGAAGGGTTACAAAAATAGCTTTAGTTACAGATTGGTAGACTCGATTTGAAATCCGACTTGTTGCTTGAAAAGCTGAAGATTAGGGGTAGATTTTATATAGAAAACATTGTTTTCTGTAAAATGTTGGGAAAGGGGTCAAAACGGCAGTTGTTTGTGAAAGTTTAAAAAACACATGGTAGTGCATTTAGTAAAACTGCTGTAACGTAAATTCCATACTGAATAAACCTTCTCCGCATTTGACAAGCAGAGAAGTAGAGGGAAGTTTTAATCTAATATATTTTTGTCAAAGTCTTTGGTTTAGTGGTCAAAATGATAGTTGTTTTGAATTTAATGAATCTGCTAACTTCTGACATTTTTTACCGAAGCCATAAAATCAGGCGAAGGGTTACAAAAATAGCTCGTTACACATTGGTAGACCCGATTTGAAATCCGACTTGTAGCTTGAAAAGCAGAAGATTAGGGGTAGATTTTATATAGAAAACATTGTTTTCTGTAAAATGTTGGGAAAGGGGTCAAAACGGCAGTTTTTGTGAAAGTTTAAAAAACACATGGTAGTGCATTTAGTAAAACTGCTGTAACGTAAATTCCATACTGAATAAACCTTCTCCGCATTTGACAAGCAGAGAAGTAGAGGGAAGTTTTAATCTAATATATTTTTGTCAAAGTCTTTGGTTTAGTGGTCAAAATGATAGTTGTTTTGAATTTAATGAATCTGCTAACTTCTGACATTTTTTACCGAAGCCAGAAAAACAGGCGAAGGGTTACAAAAATAGCTGTAGTTACAGATTGGTAGACCGATTTGAAATCCGACTTGTTGCTTGAAAAGCTGAAGATTAGGGGGTAGATTTTATATAGAAAACATTGTTTTCTGTAAAATGTTGGGAAAGTTGTCAAAATGGCAGTTTTTGTGAAAGTTGTTTTGAATTTAATGAATCTGCTAACTTCTGACATTTTTTACCGAAGCCAGAAAAACAGGCGAAGGGTTACAAAAATAGCTTTAGTTACAGATTGGTAGACTCGATTTGAAATCCGACTTGTTGCTTGAAAAGCTGAAGATTAGGGGTAGATTTTATATAGAAAACATTGTTTTCTGTAAAATGTTGGGAAAGGGGTCAAAACGGCAGTTGTTTGTGAAAGTTTAAAAAACACATGGTAGTGCATTTAGTAAAACTGCTGTAACGTAAATTCCATACTGAATAAACCTTCTCCGCATTTGACAAGCAGAGAAGTAGAGGGAAGTTTTAATCTAATATATTTTTGTCAAAGTCTTTGGTTTAGTGGTCAAAATGATAGTTGTTTTGAATTTAATGAATCTGCTAACTTCTGACATTTTTTACCGAAGCCATAAAATCAGGCGAAGGGTTACAAAAATAGCTCGTTACACATTGGTAGACCCGATTTGAAATCCGACTTGTAGCTTGAAAAGCAGATGATTAGGGGTAGATTTTATATAGAAAACATTGTTTTCTGTAAAATGTTGGGAAAGGGGTCAAAACGGCAGTTTTGTGAAAGTTGTTTTGAATTTAATGAATCTGCTAACTTCTGACATTATTTACCGAAGCCATAAAATCAGGCGAAGGGTTACAAAAATAGCTCGTTACACATTGGTAGACCCGATTTGAAATCCGACTTGTAGCTTGAAAAGCAGATGATTAGGGGTAGATTTTATATAGAAAACATTGTTTTCTGTAAAATGTTCGGAAAGGGGTCAAAACGGCAGTTTTTGTGAAAGTTGTTTTGAATTTAATGAATCTGCTAACTTCTGACATTTTTTACCGAAGCCATAAAAACAGGCGAAGGGTTACAAAAATAGCTGTAGTTAGAGATTGGTAGACCCGATTTGAAATCCGACTTGTTGCTTGAAAAGCTGAAGATTAGGGGGTAGATTTTATATAGAAAACATTGTTTTCTGTAAAATGTTGGGAAAGGGGTCAAAATGGCAGTTTTTGTGAAAGTTGTTTTGAATTTAATGAATCTGCTAACTTCTGACATTTTTTCCCGAAGCCAGAAAAACTGGCGAAGGGTTACAAAAATAGCTTTAGTTACAGATTGGTAGACTCGATTTGAAATCCGACTTGTTGCTGTAACGATACTCTAAATCCTCCTCCTCCTCAGACGAGGAGAGGAGAGAGGGATCTGAAGACCAATATGCAGCGAGGTATGATGACATGATTTATTGATTTAAACAAAACACGACATAGACAGAAAACGAACTATACTTGAATAACTACAAAACAACAAACGACGTAGATGCACCTGAACATAAGAACTTACGTATAACGAAGAACGCATGAAAACAGGAACAGACTACATAAACCGAACAAACAAAACCGAAACAGTCCCATGTGGCGTAACATCACACAGACACAGGAGACAACCACCCACAAACAAACAGTGTGAATGCCCTACCTAAATATGACTCTTGATTAGAGGAAAATGCAAACCACCTGCCTCTAATCAAGAGCCATACCAGGCAAACCAAAACCAACATAGAAACGAATAACATAGACTGCCCACCCAAAACACATGCCCTGACCATAAACACATAAAAACAACATAAAACAGGTCAGGACTGTTACAGTACCCCCCCCTCAAGATGCGCACGCCGGGCGCACAAGCACAAAGTCCAGGGGAGGGTCCGGGTGGGCAGTTGACCACGGTGGTGGTTCCGGCTCAGGACGCTGTCCCAATCCCACCATAATAAATCCCCGCTTCTGTGTCTTCCTCAAGGTGGCGACCCTCGCCACCGACCTTGGACTGGGAACCCTAGACATGGGTCCCGCTGGATTTAGGGGCCGCCCCGGACTGAGGGACGGCAGCTCCGGACTGAGGGACAACACCGGGACAAGGGGCAACACCGGGACAAGGGGCAGGTCCCGGCTGATAAACTCTGGCGGATCCTGGCTGGCTGGCTCTGGCGGATCCTGGCTGGACGGCTCTGAAGGCTGGTCCTGGCTGGACGGCTCTGAAGGCTGATCCGGTCTGACGGAAGGCTCTGGCTGATCCGGTCTGGCGGAAGGCTCTGGCTGATCCGGTCTGGCGGAAGGCTCTGGCTGATCCGGTCTGGCGGAAGGCTCTGGCTGATCCGGTCTGGCGGAAGGCTCTGGCTGATCCGGTCTGGCGGAAGGCTCTGGCTGATCCGGTCTGGCGGAAGGCTCTGGCTGATCCGGTCTGGCGGAAGGCTCTGGCGGCTCCTGTCTGGCTGACGGCTCTGTAGGCTCTTGGCAGACGGGCGGCTTTGCAGGCTCATGGCAGACGGGCAGCTTTGCAGGCTCATGGCAGACGGGCAGTTCAGGCGCCGCTGGGCAGACGGGCAGTTCAGGCACCGCTGGGCAGACGGGCAGTTCAGGCGACGCTGGGCAGACGGGCAGCTCAGGCACCGCTGGGCAGACGGGCACACCTGTAGGGAGGAGACGGAGAGACAGCCTGGTGCGTGGGGCTGCCACAGGACCCACCAGGCTGGAGAGACCTACAGGAGGCTTGATGTTAAAAGGCACCTGAAGGACCGGGCTGTGGGGGAGCACTGGAGCTCTGGTGCGCAGCCTTGGCACCACTCCCCCAGGCTGGCATACTACTCCAGCCCGTACCCTCCAGAGTGCAGGCACAGGTTGAACCGGGCTGTGGATGAGCACTGGAGATCTAGTGCCTACTACGCGCACTTCTCCCTTAGGCTCCACTCCCACATTAGCCCGGTACGAGCGGAGCGTAGGCATAGGACGCACTGCACCCTCCCAGCGCCCCGGAGACACAGCACGCAGAGCCGGCGCAGGATACCCTGGACCGAAACTGCGTACCGGAGACCAGACGCGCTGAGCAGGCACAATACGCCCCGGCTGGATGCCCACACTCACTTGACACTTTCGGGGGGCTGCCCTATAGCGCACCAGGCTATGGGCACGCACTGGCGACACCGTGCGCTTAACCGCATAACACGGTGCCTGACCAGTGACGCGTTGCTTATAATAAGCACGAGGAGTGCGCTCAGGTCTGCTACCTGGCTTAGCCACACTCCTCTCTAGCCCCCCCCCAAAAAATTTCTGGGGTTGCCTCTCGTACCTGTCCCGCTGCCGTGCTGCCTCCTCATATCGCCGCCGCTCAGCTTTCGCTTCCTCCAGCTCAGCTTTGGGGCGGCGATACTCCCCAGCCTGTGCCCAGGGTCCTTCTCCGTTCAACTCTTCCTCCCAATTCCACAAGTCCTGGGATTTCTGCGGTTGCTGTCCTCTTCCCCGCTGCTTGGTTCTGGTAATTTGGTGGGTGGTTCTGTAACGATACTCTAAATCCTCCTCCTCCTCAGACGAGGAGAGGAGAGAGGGATCTGAAGACCAATATGCAGCGAGGTATGATGACATGATTTATTGATTTAAACAAAACACGACATAGACAGAAAACGAACTATACTTGAATAACTACAAAACAACAAACGACGTAGATGCACCTGAACATAAGAACTTACGTATAACGAAGAACGCATGAAAACAGGAACAGACTACATAAACCGAACAAACAAAACCGAAACAGTCCCATGTGGCGTAACATCACACAGACACAGGAGACAACCACCCACAAACAAACAGTGTGAATGCCCTACCTAAATATGACTCTTGATTAGAGGAAAATGCAAACCACCTGCCTCTAATCAAGAGCCATACCAGGCAAACCAAAACCAACATAGAAACGAATAACATAGACTGCCCACCCAAAACACATGCCCTGACCATAAACACATAAAAACAACATAAAACAGGTCAGGACTGTTACAGTTGCTTGAAAAGCTGAAGATTAGGGGTAGATTTTATATAGAAAACATTGTTTTCTGTAAAATGTTGGGAAAGGGGTCAAAACGGCAGTTGTTTGTGAAAGTTTAAAAAACACATGGTAGTGCATTTAGTAAAACTGCTGTAACGTAAATTCCATACTGAATAAACCTTCTCCGCATTTGACAACCAGAGAAGTAGAGGGAAGTTTTAATCTAATATATTTTTGTCAAAGTCTTTGGTTTAGTGGTCAAAATGATAGTTGTTTTGAATTTAATGAATCTGCTAACTTCTGACATTTTTTACCGAAGCCATAAAAACAGGCGAAGGGTTACAAAAATAGCTCTAGTTACAGATTGGTAGACCCGATTTGAAATCCGACTTGTAGCTTGAAAAGCAGATGATTAGGGGTAGATTTTATATAGAAAACATTGTTTTCTGTAAAATGTTCGGAAAGGGGTCAAAACGGCAGTTTTTGTGAAAGTTGTTTTGAATTTAATGAATCTGCTAACTTCTGACATTTTTTACCGAAGCCATAAAAACAGGCGAAGGTTTACAAAAATAGCTGTAGTTAGAGATTGGTAGACCCGATTTGAAATTCGACTTGTTGCTTGAAAAGCTGAAGATTAGGGGGTAGATTTTATATAGAAAACATTGTTTTCTGTAAAATGTTGGGAAAGGGGTCAAAATGGCAGTTTTTGTGAAAGTTGTTTTGAATTTAATGAATCTGCTAACTTCTTTTCTGTAAAATGTTGGGAAAGGGGTCAAAACGGCAGTTGTTTGTGAAAGTTTAAAAAACACATGGTAGTGCATTTAGTAAAACTGCTGTAACGTAAATTCCATACTGAATAAACCTTCTCCGCATTTGACAAGCAGAGAAGTAGAGGGAAGTTTTAATCTAATATATTTTTGTCAAAGTCTTTGGTTTAGTGGTCAAAATGATAGTTGTTTTGAATTTAATGAATCTGCTAACTTCTGACATTTTTTACCGAAGCCATAAAATCAGGCGAAGGGTTACAAAAATAGCTCGTTACACATTGGTAGACCCGATTTGAAATCCGACTTGTAGCTTGAAAAGCAGATGATTAGGGGTAGATTTTATATAGAAAACATTGTTTTCTGTAAAATGTTGGGAAAGGGGTCAAAACGGCAGTTTTTGTGAAAGTTGTTTTGAATTTAATGAATCTGCTAACTTCTGACATTTTTTACCGAAGCCATAAAATCAGGCGAAGGGTTACAAAAATAGCTCGTTACACATTGGTAGACCCGATTTGAAATCTGACTTGTAGCTTGAAAAGCAGATGATTAGGGGTAGATTTTATATAGAAAACATTGTTTTCTGTAAAATATTCGGAAAGGGATCAAAACGGCAGTTTTTGTGAAAGTTGTTTTGAATTTAATGAATCTGCTAACTTCTGACATTTTTTACCGAAGCCAAAAAAACAGGCGAAGGGTTACAAAAATAGCTTTAGTTACAGATTGGTAGACCCGATTTGAAATCCGACTTGTTGCTTGAAAAGCTGAAGATTAAGGGGTAGATTTTATATAGAAAACATTGTTTTCTGTAAAATGTTGGGAAAGGGGTCAAAACGGCAGTTGTTTGTGAAAGTTTAAAAAACACATGGTAGTGCATTTAGTAAAACTGCTGTAACGTAAATTCCATACTGAATAAACCTTCTCCGCATTTGACAAGCAGAGAAGTAGAGGGAAGTTTTAATCTAATATATTTTTGTCAAAGTCTTTGGTTTAGTGGTCAAAATGATAGTTGTTTTGAATTTAATGAATCTGCTAACTTCTGACATTTTTTACCGAAGCCATAAAAACAGGCGAAGGGTTACAAAAATAGCTTTAGTTACAGATTGGTAGACTCGATTTGAAATCCGACTTGTTGCTTGAAAAGCTGAAGATTAGGGGTAGATTTTATATAGAAAACATTGTTTTCTGTAAAATGTTGGGAAAGGGGTCAAAACGGCAGTTGTTTGTGAAAGTTTATAAAACACATGGTAGTGCATTTAGTAAAACTGCTGTAACGTAAATTCCATACTGAATAAACCTTCTCCGCATTTGACAAGCAGAGAAGTAGAGGGAAGTTTTAATCTAATATATTTTTGTCAAAGTCTTTGGTTTAGTTGTCAAAATGATAGTTGTTTTGAATTTAATGAATCTGCTAACTTCTGACATTTTTTACCGAAGCCATAAAATCAGGCGAAGGGTTACAAAAATAGCTCGTTACACATTGGTAGACCCGATTTGAAATCCGACTTGTAGCTTGAAAAGCAGAAGATTAGGGGTAGATTTTATATAGAAAACATTGTTTTCTGTAAAATGTTGGGAAAGGGGTCAAAACGGCAGTTTTTGTGAAAGTTTAAAAAACACATGGTAGTGCATTTAGTAAAACTGCTGTAACGTAAATTCCATACTGAATAAACCTTCTCCGCATTTGACAAGCAGAGAAGTAGAGGGAAGTTTTAATCTAATATATTTTTGTCAAAGTCTTTGGTTTAGTGGTCAAAATGATAGTTGTTTTGAATTTAATGAATCTGCTAACTTCTGACATTTTTTACCGAAGCCAGAAAAACAGGCGAAGGGTTACAAAAATAGCTCTAGTTACAGATTGGTAGACCGATTTGAAATCCGACTTGTTGCTTGAAAAGCTGAAGATTAGGGGGTAGATTTTATATAGAAAACATTGTTTTCTGTAAAATGTTGGGAAAGTTGTCAAAATGGCAGTTTTTGTGAAAGTTGTTTTGAATTTAATGAATCTGCTAACTTCTGACATTTTTTACCGAAGCCAGAAAAACAGGCGAAGGGTTACAAAAATAGCTTTAGTTACAGATTGGTAGACTCGATTTGAAATCCGACTTGTTGCTTGAAAAGCTGAAGATTAGGGGTAGATTTTATATAGAAAACATTGTTTTCTGTAAAATGTTGGGAAAGGGGTCAAAACGGCAGTTGTTTGTGAAAGTTTAAAAAACACATGGTAGTGCATTTAGTAAAACTGCTGTAACGTAAATTCCATACTGAATAAACCTTCTCCGCATTTGACAAGCAGAGAAGTAGAGGGAAGTTTTAATCTAATATATTTTTGTCAAAGTCTTTGGTTTAGTGGTCAAAATGATAGTTGTTTTGAATTTAATGAATCTGCTAACTTCTGACATTTTTTACCGAAGCCATAAAATCAGGCGAAGGGTTACAAAAATAGCTCGTTACACATTGGTAGACCCGATTTGAAATCCGACTTGTAGCTTGAAAAGCAGATGATTAGGGGTAGATTTTATATAGAAAACATTGTTTTCTGTAAAATGTTGGGAAAGGGGTCAAAACGGCAGTTTTGTGAAAGTTGTTTTGAATTTAATGAATCTGCTAACTTCTGACATTATTTACCGAAGCCATAAAATCAGGCGAAGGGTTACAAAAATAGCTCGTTACACATTGGTAGACCCGATTTGAAATCCGACTTGTAGCTTGAAAAGCAGATGATTAGGGGTAGATTTTATATAGAAAACATTGTTTTCTGTAAAATGTTCGGAAAGGGGTCAAAACGGCAGTTTTTGTGAAAGTTGTTTTGAATTTAATGAATCTGCTAACTTCTGACATTTTTTACCGAAGCCATAAAAACAGGCGAAGGGTTACAAAAATAGCTGTAGTTAGAGATTGGTAGACCCGATTTGAAATCCGACTTGTTGCTTGAAAAGCTGAAGATTAGGGGGTAGATTTTATATAGAAAACATTGTTTTCTGTAAAATGTTGGGAAAGGGGTCAAAATGGCAGTTTTTGTGAAAGTTGTTTTGAATTTAATGAATCTGCTAACTTCTGACATTTTTTCCCGAAGCCAGAAAAACTGGCGAAGGGTTACAAAAATAGCTTTAGTTACAGATTGGTAGACTCGATTTGAAATCCGACTTGTTGCTTGAAAAGCTGAAGATTAGGGGTAGATTTTATATAGAAAACATTGTTTTCTGTAAAATGTTGGGAAAGGGGTCAAAACGGCAGTTGTTTGTGAAAGTTTAAAAAACACATGGTAGTGCATTTAGTAAAACTGCTGTAACGTAAATTCCATACTGAATAAACCTTCTCCGCATTTGACAAGCAGAGAAGTAGAGGGAAGTTTTAATCTAATATATTTTTGTCAAAGTCTTTGGTTTAGTGGTCAAAATGATAGTTGTTTTGAATTTAATGAATCTGCTAACTTCTGACATTTTTTACCGAAGCCATAAAATCAGGCGAAGGGTTACAAAAATAGCTCGTTACACATTGGTAGACCCGATTTGAAATCCGACTTGTAGCTTGAAAAGCAGATGATTAGGGGTAGATTTTATATAGAAAACATTGTTTTCTGTAAAATGTTGGGAAAGGGGTCAAAACGGCAGTTTTTGTGAAAGTTGTTTTGAATTTAATGAATCTGCTAACTTCTGACATTTTTTACCGAAGCCAGAAAGACAGTCGAAGGGTTACAAAAATAGCTTTAGTTACAGATTGGTAGACTCGATTTGAAATCCGACTTGTTGCTTGAAAAGCTGAAGATTAGGGGTAGATTTTATATAGAAAACATTGTTTTCTGTAAAATGTTGGGAAAGGGGTCAAAACGGCAGTTGTTTGTGAAAGTTTAAAAAACACATGGTAGTGCATTTAGTAAAACTGCTGCAACGTAAATTCCATACTGAATAAACCTTCTCCGCATTTGACAAGCAGAGAAGTAGAGGGAAGTTTTAATCTAATATATTTTTGTCAAAGTCTTTGGTTTAGTGGTCAAAATGATAGTTGTTTTGAATTTAATGAATCTGCTAACTTCTGACATTTTTTACCGAAGCCATAAAATCAGGCGAAGGGTTACAAAAATAGCTCGTTACACATTGGTAGACCCGATTTGAAATCCGACTTGTAGCTTGAAAAGCAGATGATTAGGGGTAGATTTTATATAGAAAACATTGTTTTCTGTAAAATGTTGGGAAAGGGGTCAAAACGGCAGTTTTTGTGAAAGTTGTTTTGAATTTAATGAATCTGCTAACTTCTGACATTTTTTACCGAAGCCAGAAAGACAGGCGAAGGGTTACAAAAATAGCTTTAGTTACAGATTGGTAGACTCGATTTGAAATCCGACTTGTTGCTTGAAAAGCTGAAGATTAGGGGTAGATTTTATATAGAAAACATTGTTTTCTGTAAAATGTTGGGAAAGGGGTCAAAACGGCAGTTGTTTGTGAAAGTTTAAAAAACACATGGTAGTGCATTTAGTAAAACTGCTGTAACGTAAATTCCATACTGAATAAACCTTCTCCGCATTTGACAAGCAGAGAAGTAGAGGGAAGTTTTAATCTAATATATTTTTGTCAAAGTCTTTGGTTTAGTGGTCAAAATGATAGTTGTTTTGAATTTAATGAATCTGCTAACTTCTGACATTTTTTACCGAAGCCATAAAATCAGGCGAAGGGTTACAAAAATAGCTCGTTACACATTGGTAGACCCGATTTGAAATCCGACTTGTAGCTTGAAAAGCAGATGATTAGGGGTAGATTTTATATAGAAAACATTGTTTTCTGTAAAATGTTGGGAAAGGGGTCAAAACGGCAGTTTTTGTGAAAGTTGTTTTGAATTTAATGAATCTGCTAACTTCTGACATTTTTTACCGAAGCCATAAAATCAGGCGAAGGGTTACAAAAATAGCTCGTTACACATTGGTAGACCCGATTTGAAATCCGACTTGTAGCTTGAAAAGCAGATGATTAGGGGTAGATTTTATATAGAAAACATTGTTTTCTGTAAAATGTTCGGAAAGGGGTCAAAACGGCAGTTTTTGTGAAAGTTGTTTTGAATTTAATGAATCTGCTAACTTCTGACATTTTTTACCGAAGCATAAAATCAGGCGAAGGGTTACAAAAATAGCTCGTTACACATTGGTTGACCCGATTTGAAATCCGACTTGTAGCTTGAAAAGCAGATGATTAGGGGTAGATTTTATATAGAAAACATTGTTTTCTGTAAAATGTTGGGAAAGGGGTCAAAACGGCAGTTTTTGTGAAAGTTGTTTTGAATTTAATGAATCTGCTAACTTCTGACATTTTTTACCGAAGCCAGAAAGACAGGCGAAGGGTTACAAAAATAGCTTTAGTTACAGATTGGTAGACTCGATTTGAAATCCGACTTGTTGCTTGAAAAGCTGAAGATTAGGGGTAGATTTTATATAGAAAACATTGTTTTCTGTAAAATGTTGGGAAAGGGGTCAAAACGGCAGTTGTTTGTGAAAGTTTAAAAAACACATGGTAGTGCATTTAGTAAAACTGCTGTAACGTAAATTCCATACTGAATAAACCTTCTCCGCATTTGACAAGCAGAGAAGTAGAGGGAAGTTTTAATCTAATATATTTTTGTCAAAGTCTTTGGTTTAGTGGTCAAAATGATAGTTGTTTTGAATTTAATGAATCTGCTAACTTCTGACATTTTTTACCGAAGCCATAAAATCAGGCGAAGGGTTACAAAAATAGCTCGTTACACATTGGTAGACCCGATTTGAAATCCGACTTGTAGCTTGAAAAGCAGATGATTAGGGGTAGATTTTATATAGAAAACATTGTTTTCTGTAAAATGTTGGGAAAGGGGTCAAAACGGCAGTTTTTGTGAAAGTTGTTTTGAATTTAATGAATCTGCTAACTTCTGACATTTTTTACCGAAGCCATAAAATCAGGCGAAGGGTTACAAAAATAGCTCGTTACACATTGGTAGACCCGATTTGAAATCCGACTTGTAGCTTGAAAAGCAGATGATTAGGGGTAGATTTTATATAGAAAACATTGTTTTCTGTAAAATGTTCGGAAAGGGGTCAAAACGGCAGTTTTTGTGAAAGTTGTTTTGAATTTAATGAATCTGCTAACTTCTGACATTTTTTACCGAAGCATAAAATCAGGCGAAGGGTTACAAAAATAGCTCGTTACACATTGGTTGACCCGATTTGAAATCCGACTTGTAGCTTGAAAAGCAGATGATTAGGGGTAGATTTTATATAGAAAACATTGTTTTCTGTAAAATGTTGGGAAAGGGGTCAAAACTGCAGTTTTTGTGAAAGTTGTTTTGAATTTAATGAATCTGCTAACTTCTGACATTTTTTACCGAAGCCAGAAAAACAGGCGAAGGGTTACAAAAATAGCTTTAGTTACAGATTGGTAGACTCGATTTGAAATCCGACTTGTTGCTTGAAAAGCTGAAGATTAGGGGTAGATTTTATATAGAAAACATTGTTTTCTGTAAAATGTTGGGAAAGGGGTCAAAACGGCAGTTGTTTGTGAAAGTTTAAAAAACACATGGTAGTGCATTTAGTAAAACTGCTGTAAGGTAAATTCCATACTGAATAAACCTTCTCCGCATTTGACAAGCAGAGAAGTAGAGGGAAGTTTTAATCTAATATATTTTTGTCAAAGTCTTTGGTTTAGTGGTCAAAATGATAGTTGTTTTGAATTTAATGAATCTGCTAACTTCTGACATTTTTTACCGAAGCCATAAAATCAGGTGAAGGGTTACAAAAATAGCTCGTTACACATTGGTAGACCCGATTTGAAATCCGACTTGTAGCTTGAAAGCAGAAGATTAGGGGTAGATTTTATATAGAAAACAAAGTTTTCTGTAAAATGTTGGGAAAGGGGTCAAAACGGCAGTTTTTGTGAAAGTTGTTTTGAATTTAATGAATCTGCTAACTTCTGACATTTTTTACCGAAGCATAAAATCAGGCGAAGGGTTACAAAAATAGCTCGTTACACATTGGTAGACCCGATTTGAAATCCGACTTGTAGCTTGAAAAGCTGACGATTAGGGGTAGATTTTATATAGAAAACATTGTTTTCTGTAAAATGTTGGGAAAGGGGTCAAAACGGCAGTTTTTGTGAAAGTTGTTTTGAATTTAATGAATATGCTAACTTCTGACATTTTTTCCCGAAGCCAGAAAAACAGGCGAAGGGTTACAAAAATAGCTTTAGTTACAGATTGGTAGACCCGATTTGAAATCCGACTTGTTGCTTGAAAAGCTGAAGATTAGGGGTAGATTTTATATAGAAAACATAGTTTTCTGTAAAATGTTGGGAAAGGTGTCAAAACGGCAGTTTTTGTGAAAGTTGTTTTGAATTTAATGAATCTGCTAACTTCTGACATTTTTTACCGAAGCATAAAATCAGGCGAAGGGTTACAAAAATAGCTCGTTACACATTGGTTGACCCGATTTGAAATCCGACTTGTAGCTTGAAAAGCAGATGATTAGGGGTAGATTTTATGTAGAAAACATTGTTTTCTGTAAAATGTTGGGAAAGGGGTCAAAACTGCAGTTTTTGTGAAAGTTGTTTTGAATTTAATGAATCTGCTAACTTCTGACATTTTTTACCGAAGCCAGAAAAACAGGCGAAGGGTTACAAAAATAGCTTTAGTTACAGATTGGTAGACTCGATTTGAAATCCGACTTGTTGCTTGAAAAGCTGAAGATTAGGGGTAGATTTTATATAGAAAACATTGTTTTCTGTAAAATGTTGGGAAAGGGGTCAAAACGGCAGTTGTTTGTGAAAGTTTAAAAAACACATGGTAGTGCATTTAGTAAAACTGCTGTAAGGTAAATTCCATACTGAATAAACCTTCTCCGCATTTGACAAGCAGAGAAGTAGAGGGAAGTTTTAATCTAATATATTTTTGTCAAAGTCTTTGGTTTAGTGGTCAAAATGATAGTTGTTTTGAATTTAATGAATCTACTAACTTCTGACATTTTTTACCGAAGCCATAAAATCAGGTGAAGGGTTACAAAAATAGCTCGTTACACATTGGTAGACCCGATTTGAAATCCGACTTGTAGCTTGAAAGCAGAAGATTAGGGGTAGATTTTATATAGAAAACAAAGTTTTCTGTAAAATGTTGGGAAAGGGGTCAAAACGGCAGTTTTTGTGAAAGTTGTTTTGAATTTAATGAATCTGCTAACTTCTGACATTTTTTACCGAAGCCATAAAATCAGGCGAAGGGTTACAAAAATAGCTCGTTACACATTGGTAGACCCGATTTGAAATCCGACTTGTAGCTTGAAAAGCTGACGATTAGGGGTAGATTTTATATAGAAAACATTGTTTTCTGTAAAATGTTGGGAAAGGGGTCAAAACGGCAGTTTTTGTGAAAGTTGTTTTGAATTTAATGAATATGCTAACTTCTGACATTTTTTCCCGAAGCCAGAAAAACAGGCGAAGGGTTACAAAAATAGCTTTAGTTACAGATTGGTAGACCCGATTTGAAATCCGACTTGTTGCTTGAAAAGCTGAAGATTAGGGGTAGATTTTATATAGAAAACATAGTTTTCTGTAAAATGTTGGGAAAGGTGTCAAAACGGCAGTTTTTGTGAAAGTTGTTTTGAATTTAATGAATCTGCTAACTTCTGACATTTTTTACCGAAGCATAAAATCAGGCGAAAGGGTTACAAAAATAGCTCGTTACACATTGGTAGACCCGATTTGAAATCCGACTTGTAGCTTGAAAAGCAGATGATTAGGGGTAGATTTTATATAGAAAACATTGTTTTCTGTAAAATGTTGGGAAAGGGGTCAAAACTGCAGTTTTTGTTTAAGTTGTTTTGAATTTAATGAATCTGCTAACTTCTGACATTTTTTACCGAAGCCAGAAAAACAGGCGAAGGGTTACAAAAATAGCTTTAGTTACAGATTGGTAGACTCGATTTGAAATCCGACTTGTTGCTTGAAAAGCTGAAGATTAGGGGTAGATTTTATATAGAAAACATTGTTTTCTGTAAAATGTTGGGAAAGGGGTCAAAACGGCAGTTGTTTGTGAAAGTTTAAAAAACACATGGTAGTGCATTTAGTAAAACTGCTGTAACGTAAATTCCATACTGAATAAACCTTCTCCGCATTTGACAAGCAGAGAAGTAGAGGGAAGTTTTAATCTAATATATTTTTGTCAAAGTCTTTGGTTTAGTGGTCAAAATGATAGTTGTTTTGAATTTAATGAATCTGCTAACTTCTGACATTTTTTACCGAAGCCATAAAATCAGGTGAAGGGTTACAAAAATAGCTCGTTACACATTGGTAGACCCGATTTGAAATCCGACTTGTAGCTTGAAAAGCTGACGATTAGGGGTAGATTTTATATAGAAAACATTGTTTTCTGTAAAATGTTGGGAAAGGGGTCAAAACGGCAGTTTTTGTGAAAGTTGTTTTGAATTTAATGAATCTGCTAACTTCTGACATTTTTTCCCGAAGCCAGAAAAACAGGCGAAGGGTTACAAAAATAGCTTTAGTTACAGATTGGTAGACCCGATTTGAAATCCGACTTGTTGCTTGAAAAGCTGAAGATTAGGGGTAGATTTTATATAGAAAACATTGTTTTCTGTAAAATGTTGGGAAAGGGGTCAAAACGGCAGTTTTTGTGAAAGTTGTTTTGAATTTAATGAATCTGCGAACTTCTGACATTTTTTCCCGAAGCCAGAAAAACAGGCGAAGGGTTACAAAAATAGCTTTAGTTACAGATTGGTAGACCCGATTTGAAATCCGACTTGTTGCTTGAAAAGCTGAAGATTAGGGGTAGATTTTATATAGAAAACATTGTTTTCTGTAAAATGTTGGGAAAGGGGTCAAAACGGCAGTTGTTTGTGAAAGTTTAAAAAACACATGGTAGTGCATTTAGTAAAACTGCTGTAACGTAAATTCCATACTGAATAAACCTTCTCCGCATTTGACAAGCAGAGAAGTAGAGGGAAGTTTTAATCTAATATATTTTTGTCAAAGTCTTTGGTTTAGTTGTCAAAATGATAGTTGTTTTGAATTTAATGAATCTGCTAACTTCTGACATTTTTTACCGAAGCCATAAAATCAGGCGAAGGGTTACAAAAATAGCTCGTTACACATTGGTAGACCCGATTTGAAATCCGACTTGTAGCTTGAAAAGCTGACGATTAGGGGTAGATTTTATATAGAAAACATTGTTTTCTGTAAAATGTTGGGAAAGGGGTCAAAACGGCAGTTTTTGTGAAAGTTGTTTTGAATTTAATGAATCTGCTAACTTCTGACATTTTTTACCGAAGCCAGAAAAACAGGCGAAGGGTTACAAAAATAGCTTTAGTTACAGATTGGTAGACCCGATTTGAAATCCGACTTGTTGCTTGAAAAGCTGAAGATTAGGGGTAGATTTTATATAGAAAACATTGTTTTCTGTAAAATGTTGGGAAAGGGGTCAAAACGGCAGTTTTTGTGAAAGTTGTTTTGAATTTAATGAATCTGCTAACTTCTGACATTTTTTACCGAAGCCATAAAATCAGGCGAAGGGTTACAAAAATAGCTCGTTACACATTGGTAGACCCGATTTGAAATCCGACTTGTAGCTTGAAAAGCAGAAGATTAGGGGTAGATTTTATATAGAAAACATAGTTTTCTGTAAAATGTTGGGAAAGGGGTCAAAACGGCAGTTTTTGTGAAAGTTGTTTTGAATTTAATGAATCTGCTAACTTCTGACATTTTTTACCGAAGCATAAAATCAGGCGAAGGGTTACAAAAATAGCTCGTTACACATTGGTAGACCCGATTTGAAATCCGACTTGTAGCTTGAAAAGCAGATGATTAGGGGTAGATTTTATATAGAAAACATTGTTTTCTGTAAAATGTTGGGAAAGGGGTCAAAACTGCAGTTTTTGTGAAAGTTGTTTTGAATTTAATGAATCTGCTAACTTCTGACATTTTTTACCGAAGCCAGAAAAACAGGCGAAGGGTTACAAAAATAGCTTTAGTTACAGATTGGTAGACTCGATTTGAAATCCGACTTGTTGCTTGAAAAGCTGAAGATTAGGGGTAGATTTTATATAGAAAACATTGTTTTCTGTAAAATGTTGGGAAAGGGGTCAAAACGGCAGTTGTTTGTGAAAGTTTAAAAAACACATGGTAGTGCATTTAGTAAAACTGCTGTAAGGTAAATTCCATACTGAATAAACCTTCTCCGCATTTGACAAGCAGAGAAGTAGAGGGAAGTTTTAATCTAATATATTTTTGTCAAAGTCTTTGGTTTAGTGGTCAAAATGATAGTTGTTTTGAATTTAATGAATCTGCTAACTTCTGACATTTTTTACCGAAGCCATAAAATCAGGTGAAGGGTTACAAAAATAGCTCGTTACACATTGGTAGACCCGATTTGAAATCCGACTTGTAGCTTGAAAAGCTGACGATTAGGGGTAGATTTTATATAGAAAACATTGTTTTCTGTAAAATGTTGGGAAAGGGGTCAAAACGGCAGTTTTTGTGAAAGTTGTTTTGAATTTAATGAATCTGCTAACTTCTGACATTTTTTCCCGAAGCCAGAAAAACAGGCGAAGGGTTACAAAAATAGCTTTAGTTACAGATTGGTAGACCCGATTTGAAATCCGACTTGTTGCTTGAAAAGCTGAAGATTAGGGGTAGATTTTATATAGAAAACATAGTTTTCTGTAAAATGTTGGGAAAGGGGTCAAAACGGCAGTTTTTGTGAAAGTTGTTTTGAATTTAATGAATCTGCTAACTTCTGACATTTTTTACCGAAGCATAAAATCAGGCGAAGGGTTACAAAAATAGCTCGTTACACATTGGTAGACCCGATTTGAAATCCGACTTGTAGCTTGAAAAGCAGATGATTAGGGGTAGATTTTATATAGAAAACATTGTTTTCTGTAAAATGTTGGGAAAGGGGTCAAAACTGCAGTTTTTGTGAAAGTTGTTTTGAATTTAATGAATCTGCTAACTTCTGACATTTTTTACCGAAGCCAGAAAAACAGGCGAAGGGTTACAAAAATAGCTTTAGTTACAGATTGGTAGACTCGATTTGAAATCCGACTTGTTGCTTGAAAAGCTGAAGATTAGGGGTAGATTTTATATAGAAAACATTGTTTTCTGTAAAATGTTGGGAAAGGGGTCAAAACGGCAGTTGTTTGTGAAAGTTTAAAAAACACATGGTAGTGCATTTAGTAAAACTGCTGTAACGTAAATTCCATACTGAATAAACCTTCTCCGCATTTGACAAGCAGAGAAGTAGAGGGAAGTTTTAATCTAATATATTTTTGTCAAAGTCTTTGGTTTAGTGGTCAAAATGATAGTTGTTTTGAATTTAATGAATCTGCTAACTTCTGACATTTTTTACCGAAGCCATAAAATCAGGTGAAGGGTTACAAAAATAGCTCGTTACACATTGGTAGACCCGATTTGAAATCCGACTTGTAGCTTGAAAAGCTGACGATTAGGGGTAGATTTTATATAGAAAACATTGTTTTCTGTAAAATGTTGGGAAAGGGGTCAAAACGGCAGTTTTTGTGAAAGTTGTTTTGAATTTAATGAATCTGCTAACTTCTGACATTTTTTCCCGAAGCCAGAAAAACAGGCGAAGGGTTACAAAAATAGCTTTAGTTACAGATTGGTAGACCCGATTTGAAATCCGACTTGTTGCTTGAAAAGCTGAAGATTAGGGGTAGATTTTATATAGAAAACATTGTTTTCTGTAAAATGTTGGGAAAGGGGTCAAAACGGCAGTTTTTGTGAAAGTTTTTTGAATTTAATGAATCTGCGAACTTCTGACATTTTTTCCCGAAGCCAGAAAAACAGGCGAAGGGTTACAAAAATAGCTTTAGTTACAGATTGGTAGACCCGATTTGAAATCCGACTTGTTGCTTGAAAAGCTGAAGATTAGGGGTAGATTTTATATAGAAAACATTGTTTTCTGTAAAATGTTGGGAAAGGGGTCAAAACGGCAGTTGTTTGTGAAAGTTTGAAAAAAACATGTTAGTGCATTTAGTAAAACTGCTGTAACGTAAATTCCATACTGAATAAACCTTCTCCGCATTTGACAAGCAGAGAAGTAGAGGGAAGTTTTAATCTAATATATTTTTGTCAAAGTCTTTGGTTTAGTGGTCAAAATGATAGTTGTTTTGAATTTAATGAATCTGCTAACTTCTGACATTTTTTACCGAAGCCATAAAATCAGGTGAAGGGTTACAAAAATAGCTCGTTACACATTGGTAGACCCGATTTGAAATCCGACTTGTAGCTTGAAAAGCTGACGATTAGGGGTAGATTTTATATAGAAAACATAGTTTTCTGTAAAATGTTGGGAAAGGGGTCAAAACGGCAGTTTTTGTGAAAGTTGTTTTGAATTTAATGAATCTGCTAACTTCTGACATTTTTTACCGAAGCCATAAAATCAGGTGAAGGGTTACAAAAATAGCTCGTTACACATTGGTAGACCCGATTTGAAATCCGACTTGTAGCTTGAAAAGCAGATGATTAGGGGTAGATTTTATATAGAAAACATTGTTTTCTGTAAAATGTTGGGAAAGGTGTCAAAACGGCAGTTTTTGTGAAAGTTGTTTTGAATTTAATAAATCTGCTAACTTCTGACATTTTTTACCGAAGCCAGAAAAACAGGCGAAGGGTTACAAAAATAGCTTTAGTTACAGATTGGTAGACCCGATTTGAAATCCGACTTGTTGCTTGAAAAGCTGAAGATTAGGGGTAGATTTTATATAGAAAACATTGTTTTCTGTAAAATGTTGGGAAAGGGGTCAAAACGGCAGTTTTTGTGAAAGTTGTTTTGAATTTAATGAATCTGCGAACTTCTGACATTTTTTCCCGAAGCCAGAAAAACAGGCGAAGGGTTACAAAAATAGCTTTAGTTACAGATTGGTAGACCCGATTTGAAATCCGACTTGTTGCTTGAAAAGCTGAAGATTAGGGGTAGATTTTATATAGAAAACATTGTTTTCTGTAAAATGTTGGGAAAGGGGTCAAAATGGCAGTTTTTGTGAAAGTTGTTTTGAATTTAATGAATCTGCTAACTTCTGACATTTTTTACCGAAGCCAGAAAAACAGGCGAAGGGTTACAAAAATAGCTTTAGTTACAGATTGGTAGACTCGATTTGAAATCCGACTTGTTGCTTGAAAAGCTGAAGATTAGGGGTAGATTTTATATAGAAAACATTGTTTTCTGTAAAATGTTGGGAAAGGGGTCAAAACGGCAGTTGTTTGTGAAAGTTTGAAAAAAACATGGTAGTGCATTTAGTAAAACTGCTGTAACGTAAATTCCATACTGAATAAACCTTCTCCGCATTTGACAAGCAGAGAAGTAGAGGGAAGTTTTAATCTAATATATTTTTGTCAAAGTCTTTGGTTTAGTGGTCAAAATGATAGTTGTTTTGAATTTAATGAATCTGCTAACTTCTGACATTTTTTACCGAAGCCATAAAATCAGGTGAAGGGTTACAAAAATAGCTCGTTACACATTGGTAGACCCGATTTGAAATCCGACTTGTAGCTTGAAAAGCTGACGATTAGGGGTAGATTTTATATAGAAAACATTGTTTTCTGTAAAATGTTGGGAAAGGGGTCAAAACGGCAGTTTTTGTGAAAGTTGTTTTGAATTTAATGAATCTGCTAACTTCTGACATTTTTTACCGAAGCCAGAAAAACAGGCGAAGGGTTACAAAAATAGCTCTAGTTACAGATTGGTAGACCCGATTTGAAATCCGACTTGTTGCTTGAAAAGCTGAAGATTAGGGGGTAGATTTTATATAGAAAACATTGTTTTCTGTAAAATGTTGGGAAAGGGGTCAAAATGGCAGTTTTTGTGAAAGTTGTTTTGAATTTAATGAATCTGCTAACTTCTGACATTTTTTACCGAAGCCAGAAAAACAGGCGAAGGGTTACAAAAATAGCTTTAGTTACAGATTGGTAGACCCGATTTGAAATCCGACTTGTTGCTTGAAAAGCTGAAGATTAGGGGTAGATTTTATATAGAAAACATTGTTTTCTGTAAAATGTTGGGAAAGGGGTCAAAACGGCAGTTGTTTGTGAAAGTTTAAAAAACACATGGTAGTGCATTTAGTAAAACTGCTGTAACGTAAATTCCATACTGAATAAACCTTCTCCGCATTTGACAAGCAGAGAAGTAGAGGGAAGTTTTAATCTAATATATTTTTGTCAAAGTCTTTGGTTTAGTGGTCAAAATGATAGTTGTTTTGAATTTAATGAATCTGCTAACTTCTGACATTTTTTACCGAAGCCATAAAATCAGGTGAAGGGTTACAAAAATAGCTCGTTACACATTGGTAGACCCGATTTGAAATCCGACTTGTAGCTTGAAAAGCTGACGATTAGGGGTAGATTTTATATAGAAAACATTGTTTTCTGTAAAATGTTGGGAAAGGGGTCAAAACGGCAGTTTTTGTGAAAGTTGTTTTGAATTTAATGAATCTGCTAACTTCTGACATTTTTTACCGAAGCCAGAAAAACAGGCGAAGGGTTACAAAAATAGCTTTAGTTACAGATTGGTAGACCCGATTTGAAATCCGACTTGTTGCTTGAAAAGCTGAAGATTAGGGGTAGATTTTATATAGAAAACATTGTTTTCTGTAAAATGTTGGGAAAGGGGTCAAAACGGCAGTTTTTGTGAAAGTTGTTTTGAATTTAATGAATCTGCGAACTTCTGACATTTTTTCCCGAAGCCAGAAAAACAGGCGAAGGGTTACAAAAATAGCTTTAGTTACAGATTGGTAGACCCGATTTGAAATCCGACTTGTTGCTTGAAAAGCTGAAGATTAGGGGTAGATTTTATATAGAAAACATTGTTTTCTGTAAAATGTTGGGAAAGGGGTCAAAACGGCAGTTGTTTGTGAAAGTTTGAAAAAAACATGTTAGTGCATTTAGTAAAACTGCTGTAACGTAAATTCCATACTGAATAAACCTTCTCCGCATTTGACAAGCAGAGAAGTAGAGGGAAGTTTTAATCTAATATATTTTTGTCAAAGTCTTTGGTTTAGTGGTCAAAATGATAGTTGTTTTGAATTTAATGAATCTGCTAACTTCTGACATTTTTTACCGAAGCCATAAAATCAGGTGAAGGGTTACAAAAATAGCTCGTTACACATTGGTAGACCCGATTTGAAATCCGACTTGTAGCTTGAAAAGCTGACGATTAGGGGTAGATTTTATATAGAAAACATAGTTTTCTGTAAAATGTTGGGAAAGGGGTCAAAACGGCAGTTTTTGTGAAAGTTGTTTTGAATTTAATGAATCTGCTAACTTCTGACATTTTTTACCGAAGCCATAAAATCAGGTGAAGGGTTACAAAAATAGCTCGTTACACATTGGTAGACCCGATTTGAAATCCGACTTGTAGCTTGAAAAGCAGATGATTAGGGGTAGATTTTATATAGAAAACATTGTTTTCTGTAAAATGTTGGGAAAGGTGTCAAAACGGCAGTTTTTGTGAAAGTTGTTTTGAATTTAATAAATCTGCTAACTTCTGACATTTTTTACCGAAGCCAGAAAAACAGGCGAAGGGTTACAAAAATAGCTTTAGTTACAGATTGGTAGACCCGATTTGAAATCCGACTTGTTGCTTGAAAAGCTGAAGATTAGGGGTAGATTTTATATAGAAAACATTGTTTTCTGTAAAATGTTGGGAAAGGGGTCAAAACGGCAGTTTTTGTGAAAGTTGTTTTGAATTTAATGAATCTGCGAACTTCTGACATTTTTTCCCGAAGCCAGAAAAACAGGCGAAGGGTTACAAAAATAGCTTTAGTTACAGATTGGTAGACCCGATTTGAAATCCGACTTGTTGCTTGAAAAGCTGAAGATTAGGGGTAGATTTTATATAGAAAACATTGTTTTCTGTAAAATGTTGGGAAAGGGGTCAAAATGGCAGTTTTTGTGAAAGTTGTTTTGAATTTAATGAATCTGCTAACTTCTGACATTTTTTACCGAAGCCAGAAAAACAGGCGAAGGGTTACAAAAATAGCTTTAGTTACAGATTGGTAGACTCGATTTGAAATCCGACTTGTTGCTTGAAAAGCTGAAGATTAGGGGTAGATTTTATATAGAAAACATTGTTTTCTGTAAAATGTTGGGAAAGGGGTCAAAACGGCAGTTGTTTGTGAAAGTTTGAAAAAAACATGTTAGTGCATTTAGTAAAACTGCTGTAACGTAAATTCCATACTGAATAAACCTTCTCCGCATTTGACAAGCAGAGAAGTAGAGGGAAGTTTTAATCTAATATATTTTTGTCAAAGTCTTTGGTTTAGTGGTCAAAATGATAGTTGTTTTGAATTTAATGAATCTGCTAACTTCTGACATTTTTTACCGAAGCCATAAAATCAGGTGAAGGGTTACAAAAATAGCTCGTTACACATTGGTAGACCCGATTTGAAATCCGACTTGTAGCTTGAAAAGCTGACGATTAGGGGTAGATTTTATATAGAAAACATTGTTTTCTGTAAAATGTTGGGAAAGGGGTCAAAACGGCAGTTTTTGTGAAAGTTGTTTTGAATTTAATGAATCTGCTAACTTCTGACATTTTTTACCGAAGCCAGAAAAACAGGCGAAGGGTTACAAAAATAGCTCTAGTTACAGATTGGTAGACCCGATTTGAAATCCGACTTGTTGCTTGAAAAGCTGAAGATTAGGGGGTAGATTTTATATAGAAAACATTGTTTTCTGTAAAATGTTGGGAAAGGGGTCAAAATGGCAGTTTTTGTGAAAGTTGTTTTGAATTTAATGAATCTGCTAACTTCTGACATTTTTTACCGAAGCCAGAAAAACAGGCGAAGGGTTACAAAAATAGCTTTAGTTACAGATTGGTAGACCCGATTTGAAATCCGACTTGTTGCTTGAAAAGCTGAAGATTAGGGGTAGATTTTATATAGAAAACATTGTTTTCTGTAAAATGTTGGGAAAGGGGTCAAAACGGCAGTTGTTTGTGAAAGTTTAAAAAACACATGGTAGTGCATTTAGTAAAACTGCTGTAACGTAAATTCCATACTGAATAAACCTTCTCCGCATTTGACAAGCAGAGAAGTAGAGGGAAGTTTTAATCTAATATATTTTTGTCAAAGTCTTTGGTTTAGTGGTCAAAATGATAGTTGTTTTGAATTTAATGAATCTGCTAACTTCTGACATTTTTTACCGAAGCCATAAAATCAGGTGAAGGGTTACAAAAATAGCTCGTTACACATTGGTAGACCCGATTTGAAATCCGACTTGTAGCTTGAAAAGCTGACGATTAGGGGTAGATTTTATATAGAAAACATTGTTTTCTGTAAAATGTTGGGAAAGGGGTCAAAACGGCAGTTTTTGTGAAAGTTGTTTTGAATTTAATGAATCTGCTAACTTCTGACATTTTTTCCCGAAGCCAGAAAAACAGGCGAAGGGTTACAAAAATAGCTTTAGTTACAGATTGGTAGACCCGATTTGAAATCCGACTTGTTGCTTGAAAAGCTGAAGATTAGGGGTAGATTTTATATAGAAAACATTGTTTTCTGTAAAATGTTGGGAAAGGGGTCAAAACGGCAGTTTTTGTGAAAGTTTTTTGAATTTAATGAATCTGCGAACTTCTGACATTTTTTCCCGAAGCCAGAAAAACAGGCGAAGGGTTACAAAAATAGCTTTAGTTACAGATTGGTAGACCCGATTTGAAATCCGACTTGTTGCTTGAAAAGCTGAAGATTAGGGGTAGATTTTATATAGAAAACATTGTTTTCTGTAAAATGTTGGGAAAGGGGTCAAAACGGCAGTTGTTTGTGAAAGTTTGAAAAAAACATGTTAGTGCATTTAGTAAAACTGCTGTAACGTAAATTCCATACTGAATAAACCTTCTCCGCATTTGACAAGCAGAGAAGTAGAGGGAAGTTTTAATCTAATATATTTTTGTCAAAGTCTTTGGTTTAGTGGTCAAAATGATAGTTGTTTTGAATTTAATGAATCTGCTAACTTCTGACATTTTTTACCGAAGCCATAAAATCAGGTGAAGGGTTACAAAAATAGCTCGTTACACATTGGTAGACCCGATTTGAAATCCGACTTGTAGCTTGAAAAGCTGACGATTAGGGGTAGATTTTATATAGAAAACATAGTTTTCTGTAAAATGTTGGGAAAGGGGTCAAAACGGCAGTTTTTGTGAAAGTTGTTTTGAATTTAATGAATCTGCTAACTTCTGACATTTTTTACCGAAGCCATAAAATCAGGTGAAGGGTTACAAAAATAGCTCGTTACACATTGGTAGACCCGATTTGAAATCCGACTTGTAGCTTGAAAAGCAGATGATTAGGGGTAGATTTTATATAGAAAACATTGTTTTCTGTAAAATGTTGGGAAAGGTGTCAAAACGGCAGTTTTTGTGAAAGTTGTTTTGAATTTAATAAATCTGCTAACTTCTGACATTTTTTACCGAAGCCAGAAAAACAGGCGAAGGGTTACAAAAATAGCTTTAGTTACAGATTGGTAGACCCGATTTGAAATCCGACTTGTTGCTTGAAAAGCTGAAGATTAGGGGTAGATTTTATATAGAAAACATTGTTTTCTGTAAAATGTTGGGAAAGGGGTCAAAACGGCAGTTTTTGTGAAAGTTGTTTTGAATTTAATGAATCTGCGAACTTCTGACATTTTTTCCCGAAGCCAGAAAAACAGGCGAAGGGTTACAAAAATAGCTTTAGTTACAGATTGGTAGACCCGATTTGAAATCCGACTTGTTGCTTGAAAAGCTGAAGATTAGGGGTAGATTTTATATAGAAAACATTGTTTTCTGTAAAATGTTGGGAAAGGGGTCAAAATGGCAGTTTTTGTGAAAGTTGTTTTGAATTTAATGAATCTGCTAACTTCTGACATTTTTTACCGAAGCCAGAAAAACAGGCGAAGGGTTACAAAAATAGCTTTAGTTACAGATTGGTAGACTCGATTTGAAATCCGACTTGTTGCTTGAAAAGCTGAAGATTAGGGGTAGATTTTATATAGAAAACATTGTTTTCTGTAAAATGTTGGGAAAGGGGTCAAAACGGCAGTTGTTTGTGAAAGTTTGAAAAAAACATGTTAGTGCATTTAGTAAAACTGCTGTAACGTAAATTCCATACTGAATAAACCTTCTCCGCATTTGACAAGCAGAGAAGTAGAGGGAAGTTTTAATCTAATATATTTTTGTCAAAGTCTTTGGTTTAGTGGTCAAAATGATAGTTGTTTTGAATTTAATGAATCTGCTAACTTCTGACATTTTTTACCGAAGCCATAAAATCAGGTGAAGGGTTACAAAAATAGCTCGTTACACATTGGTAGACCCGATTTGAAATCCGACTTGTAGCTTGAAAAGCTGACGATTAGGGGTAGATTTTATATAGAAAACATTGTTTTCTGTAAAATGTTGGGAAAGGGGTCAAAACGGCAGTTTTTGTGAAAGTTGTTTTGAATTTAATGAATCTGCTAACTTCTGACATTTTTTACCGAAGCCAGAAAAACAGGCGAAGGGTTACAAAAATAGCTCTAGTTACAGATTGGTAGACCCGATTTGAAATCCGACTTGTTGCTTGAAAAGCTGAAGATTAGGGGGTAGATTTTATATAGAAAACATTGTTTTCTGTAAAATGTTGGGAAAGGGGTCAAAACGGCAGTTGTTTGTGAAAGTTTAAAAAACACATGGTAGTGCATTTAGTAAAACTGCTGTAACGTAAATTCCATACTGAATAAACCTTCTCCGCATTTGACAAGCAGAGAAGTAGAGGGAAGTTTTAATCTAATATATTTTTGTCAAAGTCTTTGGTTTAGTGGTCAAAATGATAGTTGTTTTGAATTTAATGAATCTGCTAACTTCTGACATTTTTTACCGAAGCCATAAAATCAGGTGAAGGGTTACAAAAATAGCTCGTTACACATTGGTAGACCCGATTTGAAATCCGACTTGTAGCTTGAAAAGCAGATGATTAGGGGTAGATTTTATATAGAAAACATTGTTTTCTGTAAAATGTTGGGAAAGGGGTCAAAACGGCAGTTTTTGTGAAAGTTGTTTTGAATTTAATGAATCTGCTAACTTCTGACATTTTTTCCCGAAGCCAGAAAAACAGGCGAAGGGTTACAAAAATAGCTTTAGTTACAGATTGGTAGACCCGATTTGAAATCCGACTTGTTGCTTGAAAAGCTGAAGATTAGGGGTAGATTTTATATAGAAAACATTGTTTTCTGTAAAATGTTGGGAAAGGGGTCAAAACGGCAGTTTTTGTGAAAGTTTTTTGAATTTAATGAATCTGCGAACTTCTGACATTTTTTCCCGAAGCCAGAAAAACAGGCGAAGGGTTACAAAAATAGCTTTAGTTACAGATTGGTAGACCCGATTTGAAATCCGACTTGTTGCTTGAAAAGCTGAAGATTAGGGGTAGATTTTATATAGAAAACATTGTTTTCTGTAAAATGTTGGGAAAGGGGTCAAAACGGCAGTTGTTTGTGAAAGTTTGAAAAAAACATGTTAGTGCATTTAGTAAAACTGCTGTAACGTAAATTCCATACTGAATAAACCTTCTCCGCATTTGACAAGCAGAGAAGTAGAGGGAAGTTTTAATCTAATATATTTTTGTCAAAGTCTTTGGTTTAGTGGTCAAAATGATAGTTGTTTTGAATTTAATGAATCTGCTAACTTCTGACATTTTTTACCGAAGCCATAAAATCAGGTGAAGGGTTACAAAAATAGCTCGTTACACATTGGTAGACCCGATTTGAAATCCGACTTGTAGCTTGAAAAGCTGACGATTAGGGGTAGATTTTATATAGAAAACATAGTTTTCTGTAAAATGTTGGGAAAGGGGTCAAAACGGCAGTTTTTGTGAAAGTTGTTTTGAATTTAATGAATCTGCTAACTTCTGACATTTTTTACCGAAGCCATAAAATCAGGTGAAGGGTTACAAAAATAGCTCGTTACACATTGGTAGACCCGATTTGAAATCCGACTTGTAGCTTGAAAAGCAGATGATTAGGGGTAGATTTTATATAGAAAACATTGTTTTCTGTAAAATGTTGGGAAAGGTGTCAAAACGGCAGTTTTTGTGAAAGTTGTTTTGAATTTAATAAATCTGCTAACTTCTGACATTTTTTACCGAAGCCAGAAAAACAGGCGAAGGGTTACAAAAATAGCTTTAGTTACAGATTGGTAGACCCGATTTGAAATCCGACTTGTTGCTTGAAAAGCTGAAGATTAGGGGTAGATTTTATATAGAAAACATTGTTTTCTGTAAAATGTTGGGAAAGGGGTCAAAACGGCAGTTTTTGTGAAAGTTGTTTTGAATTTAATGAATCTGCGAACTTCTGACATTTTTTCCCGAAGCCAGAAAAACAGGCGAAGGGTTACAAAAATAGCTTTAGTTACAGATTGGTAGACCCGATTTGAAATCCGACTTGTTGCTTGAAAAGCTGAAGATTAGGGGTAGATTTTATATAGAAAACATTGTTTTCTGTAAAATGTTGGGAAAGGGGTCAAAATGGCAGTTTTTGTGAAAGTTGTTTTGAATTTAATGAATCTGCTAACTTCTGACATTTTTTACCGAAGCCAGAAAAACAGGCGAAGGGTTACAAAAATAGCTTTAGTTACAGATTGGTAGACTCGATTTGAAATCCGACTTGTTGCTTGAAAAGCTGAAGATTAGGGGTAGATTTTATATAGAAAACATTGTTTTCTGTAAAATGTTGGGAAAGGGGTCAAAACGGCAGTTGTTTGTGAAAGTTTGAAAAAAACATGTTAGTGCATTTAGTAAAACTGCTGTAACGTAAATTCCATACTGAATAAACCTTCTCCGCATTTGACAAGCAGAGAAGTAGAGGGAAGTTTTAATCTAATATATTTTTGTCAAAGTCTTTGGTTTAGTGGTCAAAATGATAGTTGTTTTGAATTTAATGAATCTGCTAACTTCTGACATTTTTTACCGAAGCCATAAAATCAGGTGAAGGGTTACAAAAATAGCTCGTTACACATTGGTAGACCCGATTTGAAATCCGACTTGTAGCTTGAAAAGCTGACGATTAGGGGTAGATTTTATATAGAAAACATTGTTTTCTGTAAAATGTTGGGAAAGGGGTCAAAACGGCAGTTTTTGTGAAAGTTGTTTTGAATTTAATGAATCTGCTAACTTCTGACATTTTTTACCGAAGCCAGAAAAACAGGCGAAGGGTTACAAAAATAGCTCTAGTTACAGATTGGTAGACCCGATTTGAAATCCGACTTGTTGCTTGAAAAGCTGAAGATTAGGGGGTAGATTTTATATAGAAAACATTGTTTTCTGTAAAATGTTGGGAAAGGGGTCAAAACGGCAGTTGTTTGTGAAAGTTTAAAAAACACATGGTAGTGCATTTAGTAAAACTGCTGTAACGTAAATTCCATACTGAATAAACCTTCTCCGCATTTGACAAGCAGAGAAGTAGAGGGAAGTTTTAATCTAATATATTTTTGTCAAAGTCTTTGGTTTAGTGGTCAAAATGATAGTTGTTTTGAATTTAATGAATCTGCTAACTTCTGACATTTTTTACCGAAGCCATAAAATCAGGTGAAGGGTTACAAAAATAGCTCGTTACACATTGGTAGACCCGATTTGAAATCCGACTTGTAGCTTGAAAAGCTGACGATTAGGGGTAGATTTTATATAGAAAACATTGTTTTCTGTAAAATGTTGGGAAAGGGGTCAAAACGGCAGTTTTTGTGAAAGTTGTTTTGAATTTAATGAATCTGCTAACTTCTGACATTTTTTACCGAAGCCAGAAAAACAGGCGAAGGGTTACAAAAATAGCTCTAGTTACAGATTGGTAGACCCGATTTGAAATCCGACTTGTTGCTTGAAAAGCTGAAGATTAGGGGTAGATTTTATATAGAAAACATTGTTTTCTGTAAAATGTTGGGAAAGGGGTCAAAACGGCAGTTGTTTGTGAAAGTTTAAAAAACACATGGTAGTGCATTTAGTAAAACTGCTGTAACGTAAATTCCATACTGAATAAACCTTCTCCGCATTTGACAAGCAGAGAAGTAGAGGGAAGTTTTAATCTAATATATTTTTGTCAAAGTCTTTGGTTTAGTGGTCAAAATGATAGTTGTTTTGAATTTAATGAATCTGCTAACTTCTGACATTTTTTACCGAAGCCATAAAATCAGGTGAAGGGTTACAAAAATAGCTCGTTACACATTGGTAGACCCGATTTGAAATCCGACTTGTAGCTTGAAAAGCAGATGATTAGGGGTAGATTTTATATAGAAAACATTGTTTTCTGTAAAATGTTGGGAAAGGGGTCAAAACGGCAGTTTTTGTGAAAGTTGTTTTGAATTTAATGAATCTGCTAACTTCTGACATTTTTTCCCGAAGCCAGAAAAACAGGCGAAGGGTTACAAAAATAGCTTTAGTTACAGATTGGTAGACCCGATTTGAAATCCGACTTGTTGCTTGAAAAGCTGAAGATTAGGGGTAGATTTTATATAGAAAACATTGTTTTCTGTAAAATGTTGGGAAAGGGGTCAAAACGGCAGTTTTTGTGAAAGTTTTTTGAATTTAATGAATCTGCGAACTTCTGACATTTTTTCCCGAAGCCAGAAAAACAGGCGAAGGGTTACAAAAATAGCTTTAGTTACAGATTGGTAGACCCGATTTGAAATCCGACTTGTTGCTTGAAAAGCTGAAGATTAGGGGTAGATTTTATATAGAAAACATTGTTTTCTGTAAAATGTTGGGAAAGGGGTCAAAACGGCAGTTGTTTGTGAAAGTTTGAAAAAAACATGTTAGTGCATTTAGTAAAACTGCTGTAACGTAAATTCCATACTGAATAAACCTTCTCCGCATTTGACAAGCAGAGAAGTAGAGGGAAGTTTTAATCTAATATATTTTTGTCAAAGTCTTTGGTTTAGTGGTCAAAATGATAGTTGTTTTGAATTTAATGAATCTGCTAACTTCTGACATTTTTTACCGAAGCCATAAAATCAGGTGAAGGGTTACAAAAATAGCTCGTTACACATTGGTAGACCCGATTTGAAATCCGACTTGTAGCTTGAAAAGCTGACGATTAGGGGTAGATTTTATATAGAAAACATAGTTTTCTGTAAAATGTTGGGAAAGGGGTCAAAACGGCAGTTTTTGTGAAAGTTGTTTTGAATTTAATGAATCTGCTAACTTCTGACATTTTTTACCGAAGCCATAAAATCAGGTGAAGGGTTACAAAAATAGCTCGTTACACATTGGTAGACCCGATTTGAAATCCGACTTGTAGCTTGAAAAGCAGATGATTAGGGGTAGATTTTATATAGAAAACATTGTTTTCTGTAAAATGTTGGGAAAGGTGTCAAAACGGCAGTTTTTGTGAAAGTTGTTTTGAATTTAATAAATCTGCTAACTTCTGACATTTTTTACCGAAGCCAGAAAAACAGGCGAAGGGTTACAAAAATAGCTTTAGTTACAGATTGGTAGACCCGATTTGAAATCCGACTTGTTGCTTGAAAAGCTGAAGATTAGGGGTAGATTTTATATAGAAAACATTGTTTTCTGTAAAATGTTGGGAAAGGGGTCAAAACGGCAGTTTTTGTGAAAGTTGTTTTGAATTTAATGAATCTGCGAACTTCTGACATTTTTTCCCGAAGCCAGAAAAACAGGCGAAGGGTTACAAAAATAGCTTTAGTTACAGATTGGTAGACCCGATTTGAAATCCGACTTGTTGCTTGAAAAGCTGAAGATTAGGGGTAGATTTTATATAGAAAACATTGTTTTCTGTAAAATGTTGGGAAAGGGGTCAAAATGGCAGTTTTTGTGAAAGTTGTTTTGAATTTAATGAATCTGCTAACTTCTGACATTTTTTACCGAAGCCAGAAAAACAGGCGAAGGGTTACAAAAATAGCTTTAGTTACAGATTGGTAGACTCGATTTGAAATCCGACTTGTTGCTTGAAAAGCTGAAGATTAGGGGTAGATTTTATATAGAAAACATTGTTTTCTGTAAAATGTTGGGAAAGGGGTCAAAACGGCAGTTGTTTGTGAAAGTTTGAAAAAAACATGTTAGTGCATTTAGTAAAACTGCTGTAACGTAAATTCCATACTGAATAAACCTTCTCCGCATTTGACAAGCAGAGAAGTAGAGGGAAGTTTTAATCTAATATATTTTTGTCAAAGTCTTTGGTTTAGTGGTCAAAATGATAGTTGTTTTGAATTTAATGAATCTGCTAACTTCTGACATTTTTTACCGAAGCCATAAAATCAGGTGAAGGGTTACAAAAATAGCTCGTTACACATTGGTAGACCCGATTTGAAATCCGACTTGTAGCTTGAAAAGCTGACGATTAGGGGTAGATTTTATATAGAAAACATTGTTTTCTGTAAAATGTTGGGAAAGGGGTCAAAACGGCAGTTTTTGTGAAAGTTGTTTTGAATTTAATGAATCTGCTAACTTCTGACATTTTTTACCGAAGCCAGAAAAACAGGCGAAGGGTTACAAAAATAGCTCTAGTTACAGATTGGTAGACCCGATTTGAAATCCGACTTGTTGCTTGAAAAGCTGAAGATTAGGGGGTAGATTTTATATAGAAAACATTGTTTTCTGTAAAATGTTGGGAAAGGGGTCAAAACGGCAGTTGTTTGTGAAAGTTTAAAAAACACATGGTAGTGCATTTAGTAAAACTGCTGTAACGTAAATTCCATACTGAATAAACCTTCTCCGCATTTGACAAGCAGAGAAGTAGAGGGAAGTTTTAATCTAATATATTTTTGTCAAAGTCTTTGGTTTAGTGGTCAAAATGATAGTTGTTTTGAATTTAATGAATCTGCTAACTTCTGACATTTTTTACCGAAGCCATAAAATCAGGTGAAGGGTTACAAAAATAGCTCGTTACACATTGGTAGACCCGATTTGAAATCCGACTTGTAGCTTGAAAAGCAGATGATTAGGGGTAGATTTTATATAGAAAACATTGTTTTCTGTAAAATGTTGGGAAAGGGGTCAAAACGGCAGTTTTTGTGAAAGTTGTTTTGAATTTAATGAATCTGCTAACTTCTGACATTTTTTCCCGAAGCCAGAAAAACAGGCGAAGGGTTACAAAAATAGCTTTAGTTACAGATTGGTAGACCCGATTTGAAATCCGACTTGTTGCTTGAAAAGCTGAAGATTAGGGGTAGATTTTATATAGAAAACATTGTTTTCTGTAAAATGTTGGGAAAGGGGTCAAAACGGCAGTTGTTTGTGAAAGTTTGAAAAAAACATGTTAGTGCATTTAGTAAAACTGCTGTAACGTAAATTCCATACTGAATAAACCTTCTCCGCATTTGACAAGCAGAGAAGTAGAGGGAAGTTTTAATCTAATATATTTTTGTCAAAGTCTTTGGTTTAGTGGTCAAAATGATAGTTGTTTTGAATTTAATGAATCTGCTAACTTCTGACATTTTTTACCGAAGCCATAAAATCAGGTGAAGGGTTACAAAAATAGCTCGTTACACATTGGTAGACCCGATTTGAAATCCGACTTGTAGCTTGAAAAGCTGACGATTAGGGGTAGATTTTATATAGAAAACATTGTTTTCTGTAAAATGTTGGGAAAGGGGTCAAAACGGCAGTTTTTGTGAAAGTTGTTTTGAATTTAATGAATCTGCTAACTTCTGACATTTTTTACCGAAGCCATAAAATCAGGTGAAGGGTTACAAAAATAGCTCGTTACACATTGGTAGACCCGATTTGAAATCCGACTTGTAGCTTGAAAAGCAGATGATTAGGGGTAGATTTTATATAGAAAACATTGTTTTCTGTAAAATGTTGGGAAAGGTGTCAAAACGGCAGTTTTTGTGAAAGTTGTTTTGAATTTAATAAATCTGCTAACTTCTGACATTTTTTACCGAAGCCAGAAAAACAGGCGAAGGGTTACAAAAATAGCTTTAGTTACAGATTGGTAGACCCGATTTGAAATCCGACTTGTTGCTTGAAAAGCTGAAGATTAGGGGTAGATTTTATATAGAAAACATTGTTTTCTGTAAAATGTTGGGAAAGGGGTCAAAACGGCAGTTTTTGTGAAAGTTGTTTTGAATTTAATGAATCTGCGAACTTCTGACATTTTTTCCCGAAGCCAGAAAAACAGGCGAAGGGTTACAAAAATAGCTCTAGTTACAGATTGGTAGACCCGATTTGAAATCCGACTTGTTGCTTGAAAAGCTGAAGATTAGGGGTAGATTTTATATAGAAAACATTGTTTTCTGTAAAATGTTGGGAAAGGGGTCAAAATGGCAGTTTTTGTGAAAGTTGTTTTGAATTTAATGAATCTGCTAACTTCTGACATTTTTTACCGAAGCCAGAAAAACAGGCGAAGGGTTACAAAAATAGCTTTAGTTACAGATTGGTAGACCCGATTTGAAATCCGACTTGTTGCTTGAAAAGCTGAAGATTAGGGGTAGATTTTATATAGAAAACATTGTTTTCTGTAAAATGTTGGGAAAGGGGTCAAAACGGCAGTTGTTTGTGAAAGTTTGAAAAAAACATGTTAGTGCATTTAGTAAAACTGCTGTAACGTAAATTCCATACTGAATAAACCTTCTCCGCATTTGACAAGCAGAGAAGTAGAGGGAAGTTTTAATCTAATATATTTTTGTCAAAGTCTTTGGTTTAGTGGTCAAAATGATAGTTGTTTTGAATTTAATGAATCTGCTAACTTCTGACATTTTTTACCGAAGCCATAAAATCAGGTGAAGGGTTACAAAAATAGCTCGTTACACATTGGTAGACCCGATTTGAAATCCGACTTGTAGCTTGAAAAGCTGACGATTAGGGGTAGATTTTATATAGAAAACATTGTTTTCTGTAAAATGTTGGGAAAGGGGTCAAAACGGCAGTTTTTGTGAAAGTTGTTTTGAATTTAATGAATCTGCTAACTTCTGACATTTTTTACCGAAGCCAGAAAAACAGGCGAAGGGTTACAAAAATAGCTTTAGTTACAGATTGGTAGACCCGATTTGAAATCCGACTTGTTGCTTGAAAAGCTGAAGATTAGGGGTAGATTTTATATAGAAAACATTGTTTTCTGTAAAATGTTGGGAAAGGGGTCAAAACGGCAGTTGTTTGTGAAAGTTTAAAAAACACATGGTAGTGCATTTAGTAAAACTGCTGTAACGTAAATTCCATACTGAATAAACCTTCTCCGCATTTGACAAGCAGAGAAGTAGAGGGAAGTTTTAATCTAATATATTTTTGTCAAAGTCTTTGGTTTAGTGGTCAAAATGATAGTTGTTTTGAATTTAATGAATCTGCTAACTTCTGACATTTTTTACCGAAGCCATAAAATCAGGTGAAGGGTTACAAAAATAGCTCGTTACACATTGGTAGACCCGATTTGAAATCCGACTTGTAGCTTGAAAAGCTGACGATTAGGGGTAGATTTTATATAGAAAACATTGTTTTCTGTAAAATGTTGGGAAAGGGGTCAAAACGGCAGTTTTTGTGAAAGTTGTTTTGAATTTAATGAATCTGCTAACTTCTGACATTTTTTACCGAAGCCAGAAAAACAGGCGAAGGGTTACAAAAATAGCTCTAGTTACAGATTGGTAGACCCGATTTGAAATCCGACTTGTTGCTTGAAAAGCTGAAGATTAGGGGGTAGATTTTATATAGAAAACATTGTTTTCTGTAAAATGTTGGGAAAGGGGTCAAAATGGCAGTTTTTGTGAAAGTTGTTTTGAATTTAATGAATCTGCTAACTTCTGACATTTTTTACCGAAGCCAGAAAAACAGGCGAAGGGTTACAAAAATAGCTTTAGTTACAGATTGGTAGACTCGATTTGAAATCCGACTTGTTGCTTGAAAAGCTGAAGATTAGGGGTAGATTTTATATAGAAAACATTGTTTTCTGTAAAATGTTGGGAAAGGGGTCAAAACGGCAGTTGTTTGTGAAAGTTTAAAAAACACATGGTAGTGCATTTAGTAAAACTGCTGTAACGTAAATTCCATACTGAATAAACCTTCTCCGCATTTGACAAGCAGAGAAGTAGAGGGAAGTTTTAATCTAATATATTTTTGTCAAAGTCTTTGGTTTAGTGGTCAAAATGATAGTTGTTTTGAATTTAATGAATCTGCTAACTTCTGACATTTTTTACCGAAGCCATAAAATCAGGTGAAGGGTTACAAAAATAGCTCGTTACACATTGGTAGACCCGATTTGAAATCCGACTTGTAGCTTGAAAAGCAGATGATTAGGGGTAGATTTTATATAGAAAACATTGTTTTCTGTAAAATGTTGGGAAAGGGGTCAAAACGGCAGTTTTTGTGAAAGTTGTTTTGAATTTAATGAATCTGCTAACTTCTGACATTTTTTCCCGAAGCCAGAAAAACAGGCGAAGGGTTACAAAAATAGCTTTAGTTACAGATTGGTAGACCCGATTTGAAATCCGACTTGTTGCTTGAAAAGCTGAAGATTAGGGGTAGATTTTATATAGAAAACATTGTTTTCTGTAAAATGTTGGGAAAGGGGTCAAAATGGCAGTTTTTGTGAAAGTTGTTTTGAATTTAATGAATCTGCTAACTTCTGACATTTTTTACCGAAGCCAGAAAAACAGGCGAAGGGTTACAAAAATAGCTTTAGTTACAGATTGGTAGACTCGATTTGAAATCCGACTTGTTGCTTGAAAAGCTGAAGATTAGGGGTAGATTTTATATAGAAAACATTGTTTTCTGTAAAATGTTGGGAAAGGGGTCAAAACGGCAGTTGTTTGTGAAAGTTTGAAAAAAACATGTTAGTGCATTTAGTAAAACTGCTGTAACGTAAATTCCATACTGAATAAACCTTCTCCGCATTTGACAAGCAGAGAAGTAGAGGGAAGTTTTAATCTAATATATTTTTGTCAAAGTCTTTGGTTTAGTGGTCAAAATGATAGTTGTTTTGAATTTAATGAATCTGCTAACTTCTGACATTTTTTACCGAAGCCATAAAATCAGGTGAAGGGTTACAAAAATAGCTCGTTACACATTGGTAGACCCGATTTGAAATCCGACTTGTAGCTTGAAAAGCTGACGATTAGGGGTAGATTTTATATAGAAAACATTGTTTTCTGTAAAATGTTGGGAAAGGGGTCAAAACGGCAGTTTTTGTGAAAGTTGTTTTGAATTTAATGAATCTGCTAACTTCTGACATTTTTTACCGAAGCCAGAAAAACAGGCGAAGGGTTACAAAAATAGCTCTAGTTACAGATTGGTAGACCCGATTTGAAATCCGACTTGTTGCTTGAAAAGCTGAAGATTAGGGGGTAGATTTTATATAGAAAACATTGTTTTCTGTAAAATGTTGGGAAAGGGGTCAAAATGGCAGTTTTTGTGAAAGTTGTTTTGAATTTAATGAATCTGCTAACTTCTGACATTTTTTACCGAAGCCAGAAAAACAGGCGAAGGGTTACAAAAATAGCTTTAGTTACAGATTGGTAGACTCGATTTGAAATCCGACTTGTTGCTTGAAAAGCTGAAGATTAGGGGTAGATTTTATATAGAAAACATTGTTTTCTGTAAAATGTTGGGAAAGGGGTCAAAACGGCAGTTGTTTGTGAAAGTTTAAAAAACACATGGTAGTGCATTTAGTAAAACTGCTGTAACGTAAATTCCATACTGAATAAACCTTCTCCGCATTTGACAAGCAGAGAAGTAGAGGGAAGTTTTAATCTAATATATTTTTGTCAAAGTCTTTGGTTTAGTGGTCAAAATGATAGTTGTTTTGAATTTAATGAATCTGCTAACTTCTGACATTTTTTACCGAAGCCATAAAATCAGGTGAAGGGTTACAAAAATAGCTCGTTACACATTGGTAGACCCGATTTGAAATCCGACTTGTAGCTTGAAAAGCAGATGATTAGGGGTAGATTTTATATAGAAAACATTGTTTTCTGTAAAATGTTGGGAAAGGGGTCAAAACGGCAGTTTTTGTGAAAGTTGTTTTGAATTTAATGAATCTGCTAACTTCTGACATTTTTTCCCGAAGCCAGAAAAACAGGCGAAGGGTTACAAAAATAGCTTTAGTTACAGATTGGTAGACCCGATTTGAAATCCGACTTGTTGCTTGAAAAGCTGAAGATTAGGGGTAGATTTTATATAGAAAACATTGTTTTCTGTAAAATGTTGGGAAAGGGGTCAAAATGGCAGTTTTTGTGAAAGTTGTTTTGAATTTAATGAATCTGCTAACTTCTGACATTTTTTACCGAAGCCAGAAAAACAGGCGAAGGGTTACAAAAATAGCTTTAGTTACAGATTGGTAGACCCGATTTGAAATCCGACTTGTTGCTTGAAAAGCTGAAGATTAGGGGTAGATTTTATATAGAAAACATTGTTTTCTGTAAAATGTTGGGAAAGGGGTCAAAACGGCAGTTGTTTGTGAAAGTTTGAAAAAAACATGTTAGTGCATTTAGTAAAACTGCTGTAACGTAAATTCCATACTGAATAAACCTTCTCCGCATTTGACAAGCAGAGAAGTAGAGGGAAGTTTTAATCTAATATATTTTTGTCAAAGTCTTTGGTTTAGTGGTCAAAATGATAGTTGTTTTGAATTTAATGAATCTGCTAACTTCTGACATTTTTTACCGAAGCCATAAAATCAGGTGAAGGGTTACAAAAATAGCTCGTTACACATTGGTAGACCCGATTTGAAATCCGACTTGTAGCTTGAAAAGCTGACGATTAGGGGTAGATTTTATATAGAAAACATTGTTTTCTGTAAAATGTTGGGAAAGGGGTCAAAACGGCAGTTTTTGTGAAAGTTGTTTTGAATTTAATGAATCTGCTAACTTCTGACATTTTTTACCGAAGCCAGAAAAACAGGCGAAGGGTTACAAAAATAGCTCTAGTTACAGATTGGTAGACCCGATTTGAAATCCGACTTGTTGCTTGAAAAGCTGAAGATTAGGGGGTAGATTTTATATAGAAAACATTGTTTTCTGTAAAATGTTGGGAAAGGGGTCAAAATGGCAGTTTTTGTGAAAGTTGTTTTGAATTTAATGAATCTGCTAACTTCTGACATTTTTTACCGAAGCCAGAAAAACAGGCGAAGGGTTACAAAAATAGCTTTAGTTACAGATTGGTAGACTCGATTTGAAATCCGACTTGTTGCTTGAAAAGCTGAAGATTAGGGGTAGATTTTATATAGAAAACATTGTTTTCTGTAAAATGTTGGGAAAGGGGTCAAAACGGCAGTTGTTTGTGAAAGTTTAAAAAACACATGGTAGTGCATTTAGTAAAACTGCTGTAACGTAAATTCCATACTGAATAAACCTTCTCCGCATTTGACAAGCAGAGAAGTAGAGGGAAGTTTTAATCTAATATATTTTTGTCAAAGTCTTTGGTTTAGTGGTCAAAATGATAGTTGTTTTGAATTTAATGAATCTGCTAACTTCTGACATTTTTTACCGAAGCCATAAAATCAGGTGAAGGGTTACAAAAATAGCTCGTTACACATTGGTAGACCCGATTTGAAATCCGACTTGTAGCTTGAAAAGCAGATGATTAGGGGTAGATTTTATATAGAAAACATTGTTTTCTGTAAAATGTTGGGAAAGGGGTCAAAACGGCAGTTTTTGTGAAAGTTGTTTTGAATTTAATGAATCTGCTAACTTCTGACATTTTTTACCGAAGCCAGAAAAACAGGCGAAGGGTTACAAAAATAGCTCTAGTTACAGATTGGTAGACCCGATTTGAAATCCGACTTGTTGCTTGAAAAGCTGAAGATTAGGGGTAGATTTTATATAGAAAACATTGTTTTCTGTAAAATGTTGGGAAAGGGGTCAAAACGGCAGTTTTTGTGAAAGTTGTTTTGAATTTAATGAATCTGCTAACTTCTGACATTTTTTACCGAAGCCAGAAAAACAGGCGAAGGGTTACAAAAATAGCTCTAGTTACAGATTGGTAGACCCGATTTGAAATCCGACTTGTTGCTTGAAAAGCTGAAGATTAGGGGTAGATTTTATATAGAAAACATTGTTTTCTGTAAAATGTTGGGAAAGGGGTCAAAACGGCAGTTTTTGTGAAAGTTGTTTTGAATTTAATGAATCTGCTAACTTCTGACATTTTTTACCGAAGCCAGAAAAACAGGCGAAGGGTTACAAAAATAGCTTTAGTTACAGATTGGTAGACCCGATTTGAAATCCGACTTGTTGCTTGAAAAGCTGAAGATTAGGGGTAGATTTTATATAGAAAACATTGTTTTCTGTAAAATGTTGGGAAAGGGGTCAAAACGGCAGTTGTTTGTGAAAGTTTGAAAAAAACATGTTAGTGCATTTAGTAAAACTGCTGTAACGTAAATTCCATACTGAATAAACCTTCTCCGCATTTGACAAGCAGAGAAGTAGAGGGAAGTTTTAATCTAATATATTTTTGTCAAAGTCTTTGGTTTAGTGGTCAAAATGATAGTTGTTTTGAATTTAATGAATCTGCTAACTTCTGACATTTTTTACCGAAGCCATAAAATCAGGTGAAGGGTTACAAAAATAGCTCGTTACACATTGGTAGACCCGATTTGAAATCCGACTTGTAGCTTGAAAAGCTGACGATTAGGGGTAGATTTTATATAGAAAACATTGTTTTCTGTAAAATGTTGGGAAAGGGGTCAAAACGGCAGTTTTTGTGAAAGTTGTTTTGAATTTAATGAATCTGCTAACTTCTGACATTTTTTACCGAAGCCAGAAAAACAGGCGAAGGGTTACAAAAATAGCTCTAGTTACAGATTGGTAGACCCGATTTGAAATCCGACTTGTTGCTTGAAAAGCTGAAGATTAGGGGTAGATTTTATATAGAAAACATTGTTTTCTGTAAAATGTTGGGAAAGGGGTCAAAATGGCAGTTTTTGTGAAAGTTGTTTTGAATTTAATGAATCTGCTAACTTCTGACATTTTTTACCGAAGCCAGAAAAACAGGCGAAGGGTTACAAAAATAGCTTTAGTTACAGATTGGTAGACTCGATTTGAAATCCGACTTGTTGCTTGAAAAGCTGAAGATTAGGGGTAGATTTTATATAGAAAACATTGTTTTCTGTAAAATGTTGGGAAAGGGGTCAAAACGGCAGTTGTTTGTGAAAGTTTAAAAAACACATGGTAGTGCATTTAGTAAAACTGCTGTAACGTAAATTCCATACTGAATAAACCTTCTCCGCATTTGACAAGCAGAGAAGTAGAGGGAAGTTTTAATCTAATATATTTTTGTCAAAGTCTTTGGTTTAGTGGTCAAAATGATAGTTGTTTTGAATTTAATGAATCTGCTAACTTCTGACATTTTTTACCGAAGCCAGAAAAACAGGCGAAGGGTTACAAAAATAGCTCTAGTTACAGATTGGTAGACCCGATTTGAAATCCGACTTGTTGCTTGAAAAGCAGAAGATTAGGGGTAGATTTTATATAGAAAACATTGTTTTCTGTAAAATGTTGGGAAAGGGGTCAAAACGGCAGTTTTTGTGAAAGTTGTTTTGAATTTAATGAATCTGCTAACTTCTGACATTTTTTACCGAAGCCAGAAAAACAGGCGAAGGGTTACAAAAATAGCTCTAGTTACAGATTGGTAGACCCGATTTGAAATCCGACTTGTTGCTTGAAAAGCTGAAGATTAGGGGTAGATTTTATATAGAAAACATTGTTTTCTGTAAAATGTTGGGAAAGGGGTCAAAACGGCAGTTGTTTGTGAAAGTTTGAAAAAAACATGTTAGTGCATTTAGTAAAACTGCTGTAACGTAAATTCCATACTGAATAAACCTTCTCCGCATTTGACAAGCAGAGAAGTAGAGGGAAGTTTTAATCTAATATATTTTTGTCAAAGTCTTTGGTTTAGTGGTCAAAATGATAGTTGTTTTGAATTTAATGAATCTGCTAACTTCTGACATTTTTTACCGAAGCCAGAAAAACAGGCGAAGGGTTACAAAAATAGCTCTAGTTACAGATTGGTAGACCCGATTTGAAATCCGACTTGTTGCTTGAAAAGCTGAAGATTAGGGGTAGATTTTATATAGAAAACATTGTTTTCTGTAAAATGTTGGGAAAGGGGTCAAAACGGCAGTTTTTGTGAAAGTTGTTTTGAATTTAATGAATCTGCTAACTTCTGACATTTTTTACCGAAGCCAGAAAAACAGGCGAAGGGTTACAAAAATAGCTCTAGTTACAGATTGGTAGACCCGATTTGAAATCCGACTTGTTGCTTGAAAAGCTGAAGATTAGGGGTAGATTTTATATAGAAAACATTGTTTTCTGTAAAATGTTGGGAAAGGGGTCAAAACGGCAGTTTTTGTGAAAGTTGTTTTGAATTTAATGAATCTGCTAACTTCTGACATTTTTTACCGAAGCCAGAAAAACAGGCGAAGGGTTACAAAAATAGCTTTAGTTACAGATTGGTAGACCTCGATTTGAAATCCGACTTGTTGCTTGAAAAGCTGAAGATTAGGGGTAGATTTTATATAGAAAACATTGTTTTCTGTAAAATGTTGGGAAAGGGGTCAAAACGGCAGTTTTTGTGAAAGTTGTTTTGAATTTAATGAATCTGCTAACTTCTGACATTTTTTACCGAAGCCAGAAAAACAGGCGAAGGGTTACAAAAATAGCTCTAGTTACAGATTGGTAGACCCGATTTGAAATCCGACTTGTTGCTTGAAAAGCTGAAGATTAGGGGTAGATTTTATATAGAAAACATTGTTTTCTGTAAAATGTTGGGAAAGGGGTCAAAACGGCAGTTTTTGTGAAAGTTGTTTTGAATTTAATGAATCTGCTAACTTCTGACATTTTTTACCGAAGCCAGAAAAACAGGCGAAGGGTTACAAAAATAGCTCTAGTTACAGATTGGTAGACCCGATTTGAAATCCGACTTGTTGCTTGAAAATATGAAGATTAGGGGTAGATTTTACATAGAAAACATTGTTTTCTGTAAAATGTTGGGAAAGGGGTCAAAACGGCAGTTTTTGTGAAAGTTGTTTTGAATTTAATGAATCTGCTAACTTCTGACATTTTTTACCGAAGCCAGAAAAACAGGCGAAGGGTTACAAAAATAGCTCTAGTTACAGATTGGTAGACCCGATTTGAAATCCGACTTGTTGCTTGAAAAGCTGAAGATTAGGGGTAGATTTTACATAGAAAACATTGTTTTCTGTAAAATGTTGGGAAAGGGGTCAAAACGGCAGTTTTTGTGAAAGTTGTTTTGAATTTAATGAATCTGCTAACTTCTGACATTTTTTACCGAAGCCAGAAAAACAGGCGAAGGGTTACAAAAATAGCTCTAGTTACAGATTGGTAGACCCGATTTGAAATCCGACTTGTTGCTTGAAAAGCAGAAGATTAGGGGTAGATTTTACATAGAAAACATTGTTTTCTGTAAAATGTTGGGAAAGGGGTCAAAACGGCAGTTTTTGTGAAAGTTGTTTTGAATTTAATGAATCTGCTAACTTCTGACATTTTTTACCGAAGCCAGAAAAACAGGCGAAGGGTTACAAAAATAGCTCTAGTTACAGATTGGTAGACCGATTTGAAATCCGACTTGTTGCTTGAAAAGCAGAAGATTAGGGGTAGATTTTACATAGAAAACATTGTTTTCTGTAAAATGTTGGGAAAGGGGTCAAAACGGCAGTTTTTGTGAAAGTTGTTTTGAATTTAATGAATCTGCTAACTTCTGACATTTTTTACCGAAGCCAGAAAAACAGGCGAAGGGTTACAAAAATAGCTCTAGTTACAGATTGGTAGACCTGATTTGAAATCCGACTTGTTGCTTGAAAAGATGAAGATTAGGGGTAGATTTTACATAGAAAACATTGTTTTCTGTAAAATGTTGGGAAAGGGGTCAAAACGGCAGTTTTTGTGTAAGTTGTTTTGAATTTAATGAATCTGCTAACTTCTGACATTTTTTACCGAAGCCAGAAAAACAGGCGAAGGGTTACAAAAATAGCTCTAGTTACAGATTGGTAGACCTGATTTGAAATCCGACTTGTTGCTTGAAAAGCAGAAGATTAGGGGTAGATTTTATATAGAAAACATTGTTTTCTGTAAAATGTTGGGAAAGGGGTCAAAACGGCAGTTTTGTGAAAGTTGTTTTGAATTTAATGAATCTGCTAACTTCTGACATTTTTTACCGAAGCCAGAAAAACAGGCGAAGGGTTACAAAAATAGCTCTAGTTACAGATTGGTAGACCCGATTTGAAATCCGACTTGTTGCTTGAAAAGCTGAAGATTAGGGGTAGATTTTATATAGAAAACATTGTTTTCTGTAAAATGTTGGGAAAGGGGTCAAAACGGCAGTTTTTGTGAAAGTTGTTTTGAATTTAATGAATCTGCTAACTTCTGACATTTTTTACCGAAGCCAGAAAAACAGGCGAAGGGTTACAAAAATAGCTCTAGTTACAGATTGGTAGACCCGATTTGAAATCCGACTTGTTGCTTGAAAATATGAAGATTAGGGGTAGATTTTACATAGAAAACATTGTTTTCTGTAAAATGTTGGGAAAGGGGTCAAAACGGCAGTTTTTGTGAAAGTTGTTTTGAATTTAATGAATCTGCTAACTTCTGACATTTTTTACCGAAGCCAGAAAAACAGGCGAAGGGTTACAAAAATAGCTCTAGTTACAGATTGGTAGACCTGATTTGAAATCCGACTTGTTGCTTGAAAATATGAAGATTAGGGGTAGATTTTACATAGAAAACATTGTTTTCTGTAAAATGTTGGGAAAGGGGTCAAAACGGCAGTTTTTGTGAAAGTTGTTTTGAATTTAATTAATCTGCTAAATTCTGACATTTTTTACCGAAGCCAGAAAAACAGGCGAAGGGTTACAAAAATAGCTCTAGTTACAGATTGGTAGACCCGATTTGAAATCCGACTTGTTGCTTGAAAAGCAGAAGATTAGGGGTAGATTTTACATAGAAAACATTGTTTTCTGTAAAATGTTGGGAAAGGGGTCAAAACGGCAGTTTTTGTGAAAGTTGTTTTGAATTTAATGAATCTGCTAACTTCTGACATTTTTTACCGAAGCCAGAAAAACAGGCGAAGGGTTACAAAAATAGCTCTAGTTACAGATTGGTAGACCTGATTTGAAATCCGACTTGTTGCTTGAAAATATGAAGATTAGGGGTAGATTTTACATAGAAAACATTGTTTTCTGTAAAATGTTGGGAAAGGGGTCAAAACGGCAGTTTTTGTGTAAGTTGTTTTGAATTTAATGAATCTGCTAACTTCTGACATTTTTTACCGAAGCCAGAAAAACAGGCGAAGGGTTACAAAAATAGCTCTAGTTACAGATTGGTAGACCCGATTTGAAATCCGACTTGTTGCTTGAAAAGCAGAAGATTAGGGGTAGATTTTTTATAGAAAACATTGTTTTCTGTAAAATGTTGGGAAAGGGGTCAAAACGGCAGTTTTTGTGAAAGTTGTTTTGAATTTAATGAATCTGCTAACTTCTGACATTTTTTACCGAAGCCAGAAAAACAGGCGAAGGGTTACAAAAATAGCTCTAGTTACAGATTGGTAGACCTGATTGGAAATCTGACTTGTTGCTTGAAAAGCAGAAGATTAGGGGTAGATTTTATATAGAAAACATTGTTTTCTGTAAAATGTTGGGAAAGGGGTCAAAACGGCAGTTTTTGTGAAAGTTGTTTTGAATTTAATGAATCTGCTAACTTCTGACATTTTTTACCGAAGCCAGAAAAACAGGCGAAGGGTTACAAAAATAGCTCTAGTTACAGTTTGGTAGACCCGATTTGAAATCCGACTTGTTGCTTGAAAAGCTGAAGATTAGGGGTAGATTTTATATAGAGTGTAAAATGTTGGGAAAGGGGTCAAAACGGCAGTTTTTGTGAGAGTTGTTTTGAATTTAATGAATCTGCTAACTTCTGACATTTTTTACCGAAGCCAGAAAAACAGGCGAAGGGTTACAAAAATAGCTCTAGTTACAGATTGGTAGACCTGATTTGAAATCCGACTTGTTGCTTGAAAAGCAGAAGATTAGGGGTAGATTTTATATAGAAAACATTGTTTTCTGTAAAATGTTGGGAAAGGGGTCAAAACGGCAGTTTTTGTGAAAGTTGTTTTGAATTTAATGAATCTGCTAACTTCTGACATTTTTTACCGAAGCCAGAAAAACAGGCGAAGGGTTACAAAAATAGCTCTAGTTACAGATTGGTAGACCTGATTTGAAATCCGACTTGTTGCTTGAAAAGCAGAAGATTAGGGGTAGATTTTATATAGAAAACATTGTTTTCTGTAAAATGTTGGGAAAGGGGTCAAAACGGCAGTTTTGTGAAAGTTGTTTTGAATTTAATGAATCTGCTAACTTCTGACATTTTTTACCGAAGCCAGAAAAACAGGCGAAGGGTTACAAAAATAGCTCTAGTTACAGATTGGTAGACCCGATTTGAAATCCGACTTGTTGCTTGAAAATCTGAAGATTAGGGGTAGATTTTATATAGAAAACATTGTTTTCTGTAAAATGTTGGGAAAGGGGTCAAAACGGCAGTTTTTGTGAAAGTTGTTTTGAATTTAATGAATCTGCTAACTTCTGACATTTTTTACCGAAGCCAGAAAAACAGGCGAAGGGTTACAAAAATAGCTCTAGTTACAGATTGGTAGACCCGATTTGAAATCCGACTTGTTGCTTGAAAAGCAGAAGATTAGGGGTAGATTTTACATAGAAAACATTGTTTTCTGTAAAATGTTGGGAAAGGGGTCAAAACGGCAGTTTTTGTGAAAGTTGTTTTGAATTTAATGAATCTGCTAACTTCTGACATTTTTTACCGAAGCCAGAAAAACAGGCGAAGGGTTACAAAAATAGCTCTAGTTACAGATTGGTAGACCTGATTTGAAATCCGACTTGTTGCTTGAAAATATGAAGATTAGGGGTAGATTTTATATAGAAAACATTGTTTTCTGTAAAATGTTGGGAAAGGGGTCAAAACGGCAGTTTTTGTGAAAGTTGTTTTGAATTTAATGAATCTGCTAACTTCTGACATTTTTTACCGAAGCCAGAAAAACAGGCGAAGGGTTACAAAAATAGCTCTAGTTACAGATTGGTAGACCTGATTTGAAATCCGACTTGTTGCTTGAAAATATGAAGATTAGGGGTAGATTTTACATAGAAAACATTGTTTTCTGTAAAATGTTGGGAAAGGGGTCAAAACGGCAGTTTTTGTGTAAGTTGTTTTGAATTTAATGAATCTGCTAACTTCTGACATTTTTTACCGAAGCCAGAAAAACAGGCGAAGGGTTACAAAAATAGCTCTAGTTACAGATTGGTAGACCTGATTTGAAATCCGACTTGTTGCTTGAAAAGCAGAAGATTAGGGGTAGATTTTATATAGAAAACATTGTTTTCTGTAAAATGTTGGGAAAGGGGTCAAAACGGCAGTTTTGTGAAAGTTGTTTTGAATTTAATGAATCTGCTAACTTCTGACATTTTTTACCGAAGCCAGAAAAACAGGCGAAGGGTTACAAAAATAGCTCTAGTTACAGATTGGTAGACCCGATTTGAAATCCGACTTGTTGCTTGAAAATCTGAAGATTAGGGGTAGATTTTATATAGAAAACATTGTTTTCTGTAAAATGTTGGGAAAGGGGTCAAAACGGCAGTTTTTGTGAAAGTTGTTTTGAATTTAATGAATCTGCTAACTTCTGACATTTTTTACCGAAGCCAGAAAAACAGGCGAAGGGTTACAAAAATAGCTCTAGTTACAGATTGGTAGACCCGATTTGAAATCCGACTTGTTGCTTGAAAATATGAAGATTAGGGGTAGATTTTACATAGAAAACATTGTTTTCTGTAAAATGTTGGGAAAGGGGTCAAAACGGCAGTTTTTGTGAAAGTTGTTTTGAATTTAATGAATCTGCTAACTTCTGACATTTTTTACCGAAGCCAGAAAAACAGGCGAAGGGTTACAAAAATAGCTCTAGTTACAGATTGGTAGACCTGATTTGAAATCCGACTTGTTGCTTGAAAATATGAAGATTAGGGGTAGATTTTACATAGAAAACATTGTTTTCTGTAAAATGTTGGGAAAGGGGTCAAAACGGCAGTTTTTGTGAAAGTTGTTTTGAATTTAATGAATCTGCTAACTTCTGACATTTTTTACCGAAGCCAGAAAAACAGGCGAAGGGTTACAAAAATAGCTCTAGTTACAGATTGGTAGACCCGATTTGAAATCCGACTTGTTGCTTGAAAAGCAGAAGATTAGGGGTAGATTTTACATAGAAAACATTGTTTTCTGTAAAATGTTGGGAAAGGGGTCAAAACGGCAGTTTTTGTGAAAGTTGTTTTGAATTTAATGAATCTGCTAACTTCTGACATTTTTTACCGAAGCCAGAAAAACAGGCGAAGGGTTACAAAAATAGCTCTAGTTACAGATTGGTAGACCTGATTTGAAATCCGACTTGTTGCTTGAAAAGCAGAAGATTAGGGGTAGATTTTACATAGAAAACATTGTTTTCTGTAAAATGTTGGGAAAGGGGTCAAAACGGCAGTTTTTGTGAAAGTTGTTTTGAATTTAATGAATCTGCTAACTTCTGACATTTTTTACCGAAGCCAGAAAAACAGGCGAAGGGTTACAAAAATAGCTCTAGTTACAGATTGGTAGACCTGATTTGAAATCCGACTTGTTGCTTGAAAATATGAAGATTAGGGGTAGATTTTACATAGAAAACATTGTTTTCTGTAAAATGTTGGGAAAGGGGTCAAAACGGCAGTTTTTGTGTAAGTTGTTTTGAATTGAATGAATCTGCTAACTTCTGACATTTTTTACCGAAGCCAGAAAAACAGGCGAAGGGTTACAAAAATAGCTCTAGTTACAGATTGGTAGACCTGATTTGAAATCCGACTTGTTGCTTGAAAAGCAGAAGATTAGGGGTAGATTTTATATAGAAAACATTGTTTTCTGTAAAATGTTGGGAAAGGGGTCAAAACGGCAGTTTTGTGAAAGTTGTTTTGAATTTAATGAATCTGCTAACTTCTGACATTTTTTACCGAAGGCAGAAAAACAGGCGAAGGGTTACAAAAATAGCTCTAGTTACAGATTGGTAGACCCGATTTGAAATCCGACTTGTTGCTTGAAAATCTGAAGATTAGGGGTAGATTTTATATAGAAAACATTGTTTTCTGTAAAATGTTGGGAAAGGGGTCAAAACGGCAGTTTTTGTGAAAGTTGTTTTGAATTTAATGAATCTGCTAACTTCTGACATTTTTTACCGAAGCCAGAAAAACAGGCGAAGGGTTACAAAAATAGCTCTAGTTACAGATTGGTAGACCCGATTTGAAATCCGACTTGTTGCTTGAAAATATGAAGATTAGGGGTAGATTTTACATAGAAAACATTGTTTTCTGTAAAATGTTGGGAAAGGGGTCAAAACGGCAGTTTTTGTGAAAGTTGTTTTGAATTTAATGAATCTGCTAACTTCTGACATTTTTTACCGAAGCCAGAAAAACAGGCGAAGGGTTACAAAAATAGCTCTAGTTACAGATTGGTAGACCTGATTTGAAATCCGACTTGTTGCTTGAAAATATGAAGATTAGGGGTAGATTTTACATAGAAAACATTGTTTTCTGTAAAATGTTGGGAAAGGGGTCAAAACGGCAGTTTTTGTGAAAGTTGTTTTGAATTTAATTAATCTGCTAAATTCTGACATTTTTTACCGAAGCCAGAAAAACAGGCGAAGGGTTACAAAAATAGCTCTAGTTACAGATTGGTAGACCCGATTTGAAATCCGACTTGTTGCTTGAAAAGCAGAAGATTAGGGGTAGATTTTACATAGAAAACATTGTTTTCTGTAAAATGTTGGGAAAGGGGTCAAAACGGCAGTTTTTGTGAAAGTTGTTTTGAATTTAATGAATCTGCTAACTTCTGACATTTTTTACCGAAGCCAGAAAAACAGGCGAAGGGTTACAAAAATAGCTCTAGTTACAGATTGGTAGACCTGATTTGAAATCCGACTTGTTGCTTGAAAATATGAAGATTAGGGGTAGATTTTACATAGAAAACATTGTTTTCTGTAAAATGTTGGGAAAGGGGTCAAAACGGCAGTTTTTGTGTAAGTTGTTTTGAATTTAATGAATCTGCTAACTTCTGACATTTTTTACCGAAGCCAGAAAAACAGGCGAAGGGTTACAAAAATAGCTCTAGTTACAGATTGGTAGACCCGATTTGAAATCCGACTTGTTGCTTGAAAAGCAGAAGATTAGGGGTAGATTTTTTATAGAAAACATTGTTTTCTGTAAAATGTTGGGAAAGGGGTCAAAACGGCAGTTTTTGTGAAAGTTGTTTTGAATTTAATGAATCTGCTAACTTCTGACATTTTTTACCGAAGCCAGAAAAACAGGCGAAGGGTTACAAAAATAGCTCTAGTTACAGATTGGTAGACCTGATTGGAAATCTGACTTGTTGCTTGAAAAGCAGAAGATTAGGGGTAGATTTTATATAGAAAACATTGTTTTCTGTAAAATGTTGGGAAAGGGGTCAAAACGGCAGTTTTTGTGAAAGTTGTTTGGAATTTAATGAATCTGCTAACTTCTGACATTTTTTAACCGAAGCCAGAAAAACAGGCGAAGGGTTACAAAAATAGCTCTAGTTACAGATTGGTAGACCCGATTTGAAATCCGACTTGTTGCTTGAAAAGCTGAAGATTAGGGGTAGATTTTATATAGAGTGTAAAATGTTGGGAAAGGGGTCAAAACGGCAGTTTTTGTGAGAGTTGTTTTGAATTTAATGAATCTGCTAACTTCTGACATTTTTTACCGAAGCCAGAAAAACAGGCGAAGGGTTACAAAAATAGCTCTAGTTACAGATTGGTAGACCTGATTTGAAATCCGACTTGTTGCTTGAAAAGCAGAAGATTAGGGGTAGATTTTATATAGAAAACATTGTTTTCTGTAAAATGTTGGGAAAGGGGTCAAAACGGCAGTTTTTGTGAAAGTTGTTTTGAATTTAATGAATCTGCTAACTTCTGACATTTTTTACCGAAGCCAGAAAAACAGGCGAAGGGTTACAAAAATAGCTCTAGTTACAGATTGGTAGACCTGATTGGAAATCTGACTTGTTGCTTGAAAAGCAGAAGATTAGGGGTAGATTTTATATAGAAAACATTGTTTTCTGTAAAATGTTGGGAAAGGGGTCAAAACGGCAGTTTTTGTGAAAGTTGTTTTGAATTTAATGAATCTGCTAACTTCTGACATTTTTTACCGAAGCCAGAAAAACAGGCGAAGGGTTACAAAAATAGCTCTAGTTACAGTTTGGTAGACCCGATTTGAAATCCGACTTGTTGCTTGAAAAGCTGAAGATTAGGGGTAGATTTTATATAGAGTGTAAAATGTTGGGAAAGGGGTCAAAACGGCAGTTTTTGTGAGAGTTGTTTTGAATTTAATGAATCTGCTAACTTCTGACATTTTTTACCGAAGCCAGAAAAACAGGCGAAGGGTTACAAAAATAGCTCTAGTTACAGATTGGTAGACCTGATTTGAAATCCGACTTGTTGCTTGAAAAGCAGAAGATTAGGGGTAGATTTTATATAGAAAACATTGTTTTCTGTAAAATGTTGGGAAAGGGGTCAAAACGGCAGTTTTTGTGAAAGTTGTTTTGAATTTAATGAATCTGCTAACTTCTGACATTTTTTACCGAAGCCAGAAAAACAGGCGAAGGGTTACAAAAATAGCTCTAGTTACAGATTGGTAGACCTGATTTGAAATCCGACTTGTTGCTTGAAAAGCAGAAGATTAGGGGTAGATTTTATATAGAAAACATTGTTTTCTGTAAAATGTTGGGAAAGGGGTCAAAACGGCAGTTTTGTGAAAGTTGTTTTGAATTTAATGAATCTGCTAACTTCTGACATTTTTTACCGAAGCCAGAAAAACAGGCGAAGGGTTACAAAAATAGCTCTAGTTACAGATTGGTAGACCCGATTTGAAATCCGACTTGTTGCTTGAAAATCTGAAGATTAGGGGTAGATTTTTTATAGAAAACATTGTTTTCTGTAAAATTTTGGGAAAGGGGTCAAAACGGCAGTTTTTGTGAAAGTTGTTTTGAATTTAATGAATCTGCTAACTTCTGACATTTTTTACCGAAGCCAGAAAAACAGGCGAAGGGTTACAAAAATAGCTCTAGTTACAGATTGGTAGACCTGATTTGAAATCTGACTTGTTGCTTGAAAAGCAGAAGATTAGGGGTATATTTTATATAGAAAACATTGTTTTCTGTAAAATGTTGGGAAAGGGGTCAAAACGGCAGTTTTTGTGAAAGTTGTTTTGAATTTAATGAATCTGCTAACTTCTGACATTTTTTACCGAAGCCAGAAAAACAGGCGAAGGGTTACAAAAATAGCTCTAGTTACAGATTGGTAGACCCGATTTGAAATCCGACTTGTTGCTTGAAAACCTGAAGATTAGGGGTAGATTTTATATAGAAAACATTGTTTTCTGTAAAATGTTGGGAAAGGGGTCAAAACGGCAGTTTTTGTGAAAGTTGTTTTGAATTTAATGAATCTGCTAACTTCTGACATTTTTTACCGAAGCCAGAAAAACAGGCGAAGGGTTACAAAAATAGCTCTAGTTACAGATTGGTAGACCCGATTTGAAATCCGACTTGTTGCTTGAAAATCTGAAGATTAGGGGTAGATTTTATATAGAAAACATTGTTTTCTGTAAAATGTTGGGAAAGGGGTCAAAACGGCAGTTTTTGTGAAAGTTGTTTTGAATTTAATGAATCTGCTAACTTCTGACATTTTTTACCGAAGCCAGAAAAACAGGCGAAGGGTTACAAAAATAGCTCTAGTTACAGATTGGTAGACCCGATTTGAAATCCGACTTGTTGCTTGAAAATATGAAGATTAGGGGTAGATTTTACATAGAAAACATTGTTTTCTGTAAAATGTTGGGAAAGGGGTCAAAACGGCAGTTTTTGTGAAAGTTGTTTTGAATTGAATGAATCTGCTAACTTCTGACATTTTTTACCGAAGCCAGAAAAACAGGCGAAGGGTTACAAAAATAGCTCTAGTTACAGATTGGTAGACCTGATTTGAAATCCGACTTGTTGCTTGAAAAGCAGAAGATTAGGGGTAGATTTTTTATAGAAAACATTGTTTTCTGTAAAATGTTGGGAAAGGGGTCAAAACGGCAGTTTTTGTGAAAGTTGTTTTGAATTTAATGAATCTGCTAACTTCTGACATTTTTTACCGAAGCCAGAAAAACAGGCGAAGGGTTACAAAAATAGCTCTAGTTACAGATTGGTAGACCCGATTTGAAATCCGACTTGTTGCTTGAAAATATGAAGATTAGGGGTAGATTTTACATAGAAAACATTGTTTTCTGTAAAATGTTGGGAAAGGGGTCAAAACGGCAGTTTTTGTTAAAGTTGTTTTGAATTTAATGAATCTGCTAACTTCTGACATTTTTTACCGAAGCCAGAAAAACAGGCGAAGGGTTACAAAAATAGCTCTAGTTACAGATTGGTAGACCTGATTTGAAATCCGACTTGTTGCTTGAAAAGCAGAAGATTAGGGGTAGATTTTATATAGAAAACATTGTTTTCTGTAAAATGTTGGGAAAGGGGTCAAAACGGCAGTTTTTGTGAAAGTTGTTTTGAATTTAATGAATCTGCTAACTTCTGACATTTTTTACCGAAGCCAGAAAAACAGGCGAAGGGTTACAAAAATAGCTCTAGTTACAGATTGGTAGACCTGATTTGAAATCCGACTTGTTGCTTGAAAAGCAGAAGATTAGGGGTAGATTTTATATAGAAAACATTGTTTTCTGTAAAATGTTGGGAAAGGGGTCAAAACGGCAGTTTTGTGAAAGTTGTTTTGAATTTAATGAATCTGCTAACTTCTGACATTTTTTACCGAAGCCAGAAAAACAGGCGAAGGGTTACAAAAATAGCTCTAGTTACAGATTGGTAGACCCGATTTGAAATCCGACTTGTTGCTTGAAAATCTGAAGATTAGGGGTAGATTTTTTATAGAAAACATTGTTTTCTGTAAAATTTTGGGAAAGGGGTCAAAACGGCAGTTTTTGTGAAAGTTGTTTTGAATTTAATGAATCTGCTAACTTCTGACATTTTTTACCGAAGCCAGAAAAACAGGCGAAGGGTTACAAAAATAGCTCTAGTTACAGATTGGTAGACCTGATTTGAAATCTGACTTGTTGCTTGAAAAGCAGAAGATTAGGGGTATATTTTATATAGAAAACATTGTTTTCTGTAAAATGTTGGGAAAGGGGTCAAAACGGCAGTTTTTGTGAAAGTTGTTTTGAATTTAATGAATCTGCTAACTTCTGACATTTTTTACCGAAGCCAGAAAAACAGGCGAAGGGTTACAAAAATAGCTCTAGTTACAGATTGGTAGACCCGATTTGAAATCCGACTTGTTGCTTGAAAACCTGAAGATTAGGGGTAGATTTTATATAGAAAACATTGTTTTCTGTAAAATGTTGGGAAAGGGGTCAAAACGGCAGTTTTTGTGAAAGTTGTTTTGAATTTAATGAATCTGCTAACTTCTGACATTTTTTACCGAAGCCAGAAAAACAGGCGAAGGGTTACAAAAATAGCTCTAGTTACAGATTGGTAGACCCGATTTGAAATCCGACTTGTTGCTTGAAAATCTGAAGATTAGGGGTAGATTTTATATAGAAAACATTGTTTTCTGTAAAATGTTGGGAAAGGGGTCAAAACGGCAGTTTTTGTGAAAGTTGTTTTGAATTTAATGAATCTGCTAACTTCTGACATTTTTTACCGAAGCCAGAAAAACAGGCGAAGGGTTACAAAAATAGCTCTAGTTACAGATTGGTAGACCCGATTTGAAATCCGACTTGTTGCTTGAAAATATGAAGATTAGGGGTAGATTTTACATAGAAAACATTGTTTTCTGTAAAATGTTGGGAAAGGGGTCAAAACGGCAGTTTTTGTGAAAGTTGTTTTGAATTGAATGAATCTGCTAACTTCTGACATTTTTTACCGAAGCCAGAAAAACAGGCGAAGGGTTACAAAAATAGCTCTAGTTACAGATTGGTAGACCTGATTTGAAATCCGACTTGTTGCTTGAAAAGCAGAAGATTAGGGGTAGATTTTTTATAGAAAACATTGTTTTCTGTAAAATGTTGGGAAAGGGGTCAAAACGGCAGTTTTTGTGAAAGTTGTTTTGAATTTAATGAATCTGCTAACTTCTGACATTTTTTACCGAAGCCAGAAAAACAGGCGAAGGGTTACAAAAATAGCTCTAGTTACAGATTGGTAGACCCGATTTGAAATCCGACTTGTTGCTTGAAAATATGAAGATTAGGGGTAGATTTTACATAGAAAACATTGTTTTCTGTAAAATGTTGGGAAAGGGGTCAAAACGGCAGTTTTTGTGAAAGTTGTTTTGAATTTAATGAATCTGCTAACTTCTGACATTTTTTACCGAAGCCAGAAAAACAGGCGAAGGGTTACAAAAATAGCTCTAGTTACAGATTGGTAGACCTGATTTGAAATCCGACTTGTTGCTTGAAAAGCAGAAGATTAGGGGTAGATTTTTTATAGAAAACATTGTTTTCTGTAAAATGTTGGGAAAGGGGTCAAAACGGCAGTTTTTGTGAAAGTTGTTTTGAATTTAATGAATCTGCTAACTTCTGACATTTTTTACCGAAGCCAGAAAAACAGGCGAAGGGTTACAAAAATAGCTCTAGTTACAGATTGGTAGACCTGATTTGAAATCCGACTTCTTGCTTGAAAAGCAGAAGATTAGGGGTAGATTTTTTATAGAAAACATTGTTTTCTGTAAAATGTTGGGAAAGGGGTCAAAACGGCAGTTTTTGTGAAAGTTGTTTTGAATTTAATGAATCTGCTAACTTCTGACATTTTTTACCGAAGCCAGAAAAACAGGCAAAGGGTTACAAAAAT